>NC_091952.1:4550438-4607938 GCF_031021105.1 Erythrolamprus reginae | reverse complement strand
CTAGTCTGCCCTTATACTATTTTCTGTATTTTATCTTACAATGGATTTATGTTTATCCCAAGCATGTTTAAATTCAGTTACTATGGATTTATCTACCACATCTGCTGGAAGTTTGTTCCAAGAATCTACTACTCTTTCAGTAAAATAATATTTTCTCACGTTGCTTTTGATCTTTCTCCCAACTAACCTCAGATTATGTCCCCTTGTTCTTGTGTTCACTTTCCTATTAAAAACACTTCCCTCCTGGAGCTTATTTAACCCTTTAACATATTTAAATGTTTCGATCATGTCCCCCCTTTTCCTTCTGTCCTCCAGACTATACAGATTGAGTTCATTAAGTCTTTCCTGATACGTTTTATACTTAAGACCTTCCACCATTCTTGTAGCCCGTCTTTGGACCCGTTCAATTTTGTCAATATCTTTTTGTAGGTGAGGTCTCCAGAACTGGACACAGTATTCCAAATGGGGTCTCACCAGCGCTCTATATAAGGGGATCACAATCTCCCTCTTCCTGCTTGTTATACCTCTAGCTATGCAGCCAAGCATCCTACTTGCTTTCCCTACCGCCCTGTTTTTACTCTTGATATTCTTATCCACCAAAACATGCAGAGGGTTGGAAACTAAATGTAGCTGCCTCTAGTTCCCCTTGCAAATATTCTTGCAAAGAAAATCTGCTATCAACCAGGATCTTGAAAAATCGGAAGATTTTCTTCCTGCAGGACATTCCTGCAGCAAGGAGAAAAGTCCAAGGCTCCCCTGGGTAGACCTGAGGTTTTCATCCCTATTTCGACAATGTTTATTTACTTAGAAGCCACAGTGACCCAAGGATGCGGTTGTGAAAGTTGGACTTTAAAAAAAAAAAATCAAGATGGGAAGAAATTTGAAACTTCCGGTCCTGTTGACTGACCTTGCAACATTATCCTGGGACACGCAGATTCCCTCCGCTCAGGAGGTCACAAAAGACGCAAAAGACGACCACATTAACCTGAGATGCTGCAACTGTCATAAATCCGCGCCAGTTGCCAAACTCCTGAATTTTGAGTACGAGAGAGAGGCAGAAAGGGCGAGAGGGAGAAAGACAGAGAGAGAGAGCAAGAGAGGGAATGAGAGAGAGAGAGAGAGACAGACAGACATAAAGAGAGAGAGAGAAATACAGAAAGAGAAAGAGAGAGAGACAGAAAGGCTTCTAGAGTTGTTAACCTGATCCTACGTAGCTTCTGCTCTGGCAATCTCACACTACTCACAAGAGCCTACAAAACTTTTGCCAGACCCATCATAGAATACAGCTCATCTCTCTGGAACCCAAACCACATCTCGGACATCAACACCCTTGAAAACGTCCAAAAATATTTCACCAGAAGAGCCCTTCACTCCTCCACTCGAAACAGAATATCCTACGAAAATAGACTGACAATCCTGGGCCTAGAAAGCCTAGAACTACGGCACCTAAAACACAATTTGAGTATTGCCCACAAGATCATATGCTGCAACGTCCTACCGGTCAATGACTACTTCAGCTTCAACTGCAACAACACAAGAGCACACAACAGATTCAAACTTAATATTAACCGCTCCAAACTTGACTGTAAAAAATATGACTTTAACAATCGAGTTGTCAAAGCGTGGAACTCATTACCGGACTCAATAGTGTCAACCCCTAACCCCCAACATTTTCCCCTTAGACTATCCATGGTTGACCTCTCCAGATTCCTAAGAGGTCAGTAAGGGGCGTGCATAAGTGCACTAGCGTGTCTTCCGTCCCCTGTCCAATTGTCTCTCCTATATACAGTATTTTATATCTTTTCTTCCATTCCTCTTTTCCTCATTGACGTATTTTATTTTCATATCTTCTCTTCTACCCTTTCCTTGATATATATTATTACATGTTCATTCTCTCCAACCTTCACTTTGTATTGGACAAAATAAATAAATGAATAAAAATAAATAAAAATAAATTTCTGTTTAAAAAAAGGTAGTTTAAAACAACATATCAAATAACAGAATTAAAACAAAACAAAGCATTAAAATATGTCAAGTTTTGATTTATTTGAACATGTTCAAACATTATGTTGCCAAAAGGTCAAGTGTTTCCATTGTTTTGTCCACCCCCTGTATATTTTCCTCTATTCTTCATTAACATATTTTATTCTCATATCTCTTCTTCTATCCTTTCCTTGATATTTACTGCTACATGTTTTTATTCTCTTTAACTTTCATTTTGTATTGGACAAAATGAATAAATAAATGAAATAAAGAAATAAAATAGACACAGAAAGACAGAGAAAGAGAGGGAGACAAAGAGAAAGACAGAGAAAGAAAGACAGAGAAAGACAAAGAGAAAGAGAGAGAGAGAGACAGAGAGAGAGAGCGACTCATACACAGAGACAGACAGACAGAGAGACAGAGTCAGAGAGAAAGACAGAGAGAAAGAAAGAGACACAGAGACAGAAAGATAGACAGAAAGACACAGAGAGAGAGAGAAACACACAAACATACAGAGAGAGAGAGAGAGAGAAAGGCAAAGAAAAGGACAGAGAGAGACAGAAAAAGAGAGAGACAGACAGAAAGACACAGAGAGAAACACACAAAGAACACAGAGAGAGAGAGAGAGACAGAGAGAGGGACAAAGAGAGAGACACAGAGAGTGAGCAGAGAGAGAGAGAAACAAACAGAAATAAAGAGAGAGAGAGAGAAAGACAGAGAGAAAGAGAAACACACACAGACAGAGAGAGAAAGACGGAGACACAGAGAGAGAGACAAAGAGAAGGAAAGACAGAGAAAGACAGAGAGAGAGACAGACAGATAGACATAAAGAGAGAGTGAATCATATACACAGAGAGAGAGACAGAGATAGAGACAGAGTCAGAGAGAAAGACAGAGAGAAAGAAAGAGACACAGAGACGAAAAGACAGACAGAAAGACACAGAGAAACACACAAACACAGAGAGAGAGAGAGAAAGGCAGAGAAAAGGACAGAGAGACAGAAAAAGAGAGAGACAGACAGAAAGACACAGAGAGAAACACAAAGAACAGAGAGAGAAACACAAAGAACAGAGAGAGAGAGAAAGAAAGACAGAGAGAGGGACAAAGAGAGAGAGACACACAGTGAGCAGAGAGAGAGAGAAACAAACAGAAATAGAGAAAGAAAGACATACAGAAAGAGAGAAAGAGAGAGAAACACACACAAAGACAGAGAGAGAGAGAGAGAGGAGAGAGTGACTGAGGCAGAAAAAGAGAAAAGAGACAGACACAGATAAAGAGAGAGGGAAACACAGACACAGAGAAAGAGAGAGACAGATAGAAAGATGGAGAGAGGCAGAGGCAGACATACAAACAGAGAGAAAGAGAGTGAGAAACAGAGAGAAAGAAAAACAGAAACAAAGAAAGAGAGAGGGAGAGGGAGATACACGCACACACAGAGTATATCCTGTATAATTCCCCCCTTCTAAAGCTAAAGGGGGGGGAGGTTGGCGGGGGCTTCTTTCCGCCCTTGAGCAATCTCGGTGGATTCCCCAGTTGCATGCTCATCTTGCTGAATCATCTCCCAGAAGACACAACCACACGCTCTCTCCAGCCTCCTCAATCCTTCCATTCGGAATTACGAGCAGCCAATTGTTATATTAAAGGGAAAAGATAACAATCCTCGCACTCAGAGCCGAACGGGGGAATTTGCGGGAACGGCCCGGTGGCTTTCCAAGCCAGCTTCATCCAAGGGGGAAACATAGACACATAGAAGTCTGATGGCAGAAAAAGACCTCATGGTCCATCTAGTCTGCCCTTATACTATTTCCTGTATTTTATCTTACAATGGATATATGTTTATCCCAGGCATCTTTAAATTCAGTGACTGTGGACTGACCAACCACGTCTGCTGGAAGTTTGTTCCAAGGATCTACTACTCTTTCAGTGAAATAATATTTTCTCACGTTGCCCCTGATCTTTCCCCCAACTAACCCCAGACTGTGTCCCCTTGTTTTTGTGTTCACCCTCCTATTAAAAACACTTCCCTCCTGGACCTTATTTAACCCTTTAACATATTTAAATGTTTCGATCCTGTCCCCCCTTTTCCTTCTGTCCTCCAGACTATACAGATTGAGTTCATGGAGTCTTTCCTGATACGTTTTATGCTTAAGACCTTCCACCATTCTTGTAGCCCGTCTTTGGACCTGTTCAATTTTATCCATATCTTCTTGTAGGTGAGGTCTCCAGAACTGGACACAGTATTATTCCAAATGGGGTCTCACCAGCACTCTATACAGCAGGATCATAATCTCCCTCTTCCTGCTTGTTATACCTCTAGCTATGCAGCCAAGCATCCTACCGCCTGACTGCACTGCTCACCCATTTGGAGACTGTCAGAAATCACTACCCCTAAATCCTTCTCTTCTGAAGTTTTTCATAACACAGAACTGTCAATATATATAAGGTGTAGAGAAAAAACTTGACGTGGTAGTTTTGAAACCAGCCTGCCTAATTAACTACACAAAAGCTCAAAAATAAAACTCAACAGAAATTGTGTTACAGATTGTTCCCCAGTGTTATTATGTTGTTGAGTTTCCACAAAAAAAGTTCTTAAGACAAGAACCGCAGGATCGGGTCCTTCCTTTTCTCGCAGGTCAAGCCGAGAATTTGGTATTCAGGAGGTTCTGGTTGGGTCTGGATTCTCCTGCCCTCTTCAAAGTGACCTCCCTCGGAATGAGAGAAACCTCAACTCCCCAAACTGGTTTGGTTGAGATACCTGAGAATTCACCTTGAGAAATCTGGAGGTGTTTTGTTTGGGAAGCCAGGCCCTGGCCTAAAGCAATATTTCTCAACTTTGCCAGCTTTAAGATGGGTGGACTTCAACTCCAGCATTCCCCAACCAGACAGGGTGGACTTCAACTCCCAGCATTCTCCCGGTAGAAAAGGTGGACTTCAACTCCCAGAATTCCCCATTCAGCCATGCCCTCCACCAATGAGAGAATGCTGGAAAAGTGTTTCTCAATTTTGATGTAACAAAACGATCATTAGTCAACTTTTATTTATTTATTTATAAATAAATAAAAGTTGACTAATGATCGTTTTGTTATATCAACTGTTATATTAAAAACGATCATTAGTCAACGTTTCCAGTTGACTAATCTATCTACCTACCTATCTATCTATCTACCTACCTATCTATCTATCTATCTATCTATCTATCTATCTCTATCATATCTCTTATCTATCTACCTACCTATTTATCAATCAATCTTTATCATCTTTATCATCTATCTATCTGTCTGCCTATCTATCTATCTACATATCATTCATCTATTTATTTATCCATCCATCCATCATCTATCTTTCCATCCATCATCAATCAATCAATCAATCTATCTATCTATCTATCCATCCATCCATCCATCCATCCATCCATCATCAATCCATCAATCCATCAATCCATCAATCCATCAATCCATCAATCCATCAATCCATCAATCCATCAATCCATCAATCCATCAATCCATCAATCCATCAATCCATCAATCCATCAATCCATCAATCCATCAATCCATCAATCCATCAATCCATCAATCCATCAATCCATCAATCCATCAATCCATCAATCCATCAATCCATCAATCCATCAATCCATCAATCAAACAAACAGTTACATGAACTGGGCATGGTTAGTCTAGTGAAGGACCAGGGGAGACAGGATAGAAGTCTTCCAATATCTGAGGGGCTGCCATAGAGAGGAGGGGGTCAATCTATTTCCCACATCCGAAGGCCAGACAAAGAATAACGGATGAAAACTGGCCAAGGAGACATTCAGCCTGGAAATAAGGAAGACATTTTCTGACAATGAGAGCAATCCACCCATGGAACAGAAGTTGCCTTTGGAAATTGTGAGAGCTTCATCACCGGAGGCTTTCAAGAAGAGACAGGACTGCGGGAGGGGGTTGGACTAGATGACCTCCAAGGTCCCTTCCATCTCTGTTATTCTGTTATCCCTCCAGGCCTCAACCCCCTCCCTTTATGGACCAGCAGACCAACAGCAACTTTGCCAGGTTAAGGGTCAAAGCTGCCCAGACGACAGATGGGAGTTTCCCGCTTGGATGGCCCGAGGATCCTTTTGTCCCCAACCAAGGACATTGCTCATTTCGGATGCCCCCTCCCTCCTCCTCTTCCTCCTCCTGCCCCTCCACCAACCCCTTTGGCCTCCCAGATGGCTGGCAATGAAAGCCGAGAAGGGGGTGGCTCCCTCGGCTAAGTGGGGACAGGCCAGCACCCTGTGGATGGGGTTTTTTGTCCCCTTGCCACCTGACCGGTCAAAATCCTATCCCCACCCCCCCTGGGGGAATTGGCCTTTCAGCTTTCAACTTGACCCTCTGAACTGGCATTAAAATCAGATGCAAATAGCATCCCAAACCAGCTGGCAACTTCCCGGGTTGCAAATGAAACTTTTTAAGTTAAAACTTTTTTATTAGTTTATCAAAGTATAAAGCAGGAAGGAAGGGAGGGAGGGAGGGAGGGAGGAAAAAAGGAAGGAAGGAAAGAAGGAAGGAAGGAAAGAAGGAAGGAAGGAAGGGAAGAAGGAAGGAAGGGAAGAAGGAAGGAAGGAAGGAAAGAAAGAAAGAAAGAAGGAAGGAAAGAAGGAAGGAAGGAAGGAAGGAAAGAAGGAAGGAAAGAAGGAAAGAAGGAAGGAAGGAAAAAAGGAAGGAAGGAAGGAAAGAAGGAAGGAAGGAAGGAAAAGAGAGACACACACACACACAGAGAGAGAGATAGACAGACAGAGACAGAGAGAAAGATAGAGAGAGAAAGAGAGAGACAGACAGAGAGAGATAGAGACAGAGAGTGACTGAGGCAGAGAAAAAGAGAGACAGACATAGAAAAAGAGAGAGAAAGACTGAAAGAGAGTAAGAAAGGAAGGAAGGAAGAAAAAGAAAGAAAGAAAGAAAGAAAGATTTGGTAAAATATTATGGTCTAGATTTCAAAACTTCGAGAACGAATGATATATTATTCCCCACACAACGAGGGAAGCTGGGATGGTTAAAAATGGTTAAAGAGATTATATTTTAATTTTGTCTCTGGGTTTGGAATGGCTTCCGGATTCTGTGCTTGCAATGAGAAGGGAGAAAAAACATTGAAAACTTTGAATCTGTAATTTGTAAACTAAACGAGTCTTCGGAGAGGGGCGGCATACAAATCCAAATAATAAATAAATAAATAAATATTGTTATAGAAATGACAGGCGCAGAAGCAAAGCAAAATGGCTGAAATCTCTGCCACGTGTCTCTTTGCAAGATTTTACTTTCTGCGCATGAGCAGAAACAAAAATATGTTGGGGTGCCCACTTGCGCACACCAGAGAACCGAAGCTGTGGGCACAGCACATTAGTAGCAGCGGTAAGAGGAATCCACCCTGGGACCCAGCTATTCTCCAAAGGTCAGACAATAAGGTGACCCATCGTCCTCCTTTTGCAGGTTCTGTCCTTCCTCAAGAAGTGTTCCCCTACCTGTCCTCCTTTTCGATATTTTAAAATTAATCTGTCAATCTTTGTATTCAGAGATCATACGCTGCAAAGTCCTACCGGTCAATGACTACTTCAGCTTCAACCGCAACAACACAAGAGCACGCAACAGATTCAAACTTAATACGAACCACTCCAAACTTGACTGTAAAAAATATGATTTCAACAATCGAGTTATCGAAGCACTGGAACTCATTGCCGGACTCAATTGTGTCAACCCCTAACCCCCAACACTTCTCCCTTAGACTCTCCACGATTGACCTCTCCAGGTTCCTAAGAGGCCAGTAAGTGGCGTACATAAGTGCACTGGTGTGCCTTTCGTCCCCTGTCCAAATGTCTTTCCTTTCTCTCACTTATCATATATATTCTCTTCCTTTCATATATCCTCTCCTCTAAGTTCACTTTACCCTTATATATATTACTACATGTCTATTTTTCTTCTTATGTATTTGTGTATTGGACAAATGAATAAATAATAAATAAATAAATAATGCCGTGCCGAACTGCTACGCATCATGTGACGGTACAGTTCGAAAATACGCGATTATGAAACGCATGCGCAGGGCACAGGAGAACTTCATATGTCTCGCTCTTGTCTCCATCCATTGCCTCTATATTATACAGTAATCCCTCGCTACTTCGCGGTTCATCTTTTGCGGATTCGCTACTTCACGGGTTATCAAAGGGGGCTTAAATCCATTCAAATCATTGAAAATTTTAAATCCATGAAAAATTCATAAATTCTTCTACAGTATTACTGTACTCTATTAAAGAAACTGGTAGAACATCACATGTAGTTCCAGCTGAGAAACATTATAGAATGACTATTTAATGCAAAGGGTGGGTTTTAAAAGTCCAAATACTCATTAAATACGTAAAAAAATATCTTTCCTCTACTTCACGGAAATTCGTTTTTCACCAGTGGTCTTGGAACGCATCCCCTTACTTCTAATGGAAATATGAAATTATTTCTTTCTCAGTGAATATTATACAGTGGTCCCTCTACTTACGAACTTAATTCGTTCCATGATTAGGTTCTTAAGTAGAAAAGTTTGTAAGAAGAAGCAATTTTTCCCATAGGAATCAATGTAAAAGCAAATAATGTGTGCGATTGGGGAAACCACAGGGAGAGTGGAGGCCCTGTTTCCTCCCAGGAGATTCCTAGAGAGGCCCCACGGAGGCTTCTCCCTGCCTTTCCTGGCCCTGTTCCTCCCAAGAGATTCATAGAGAGGCCCCACAGAGGCTTTTCTCTGCCTTTTCCAGCTCAGTTTCCTCCCTGGAGATTCCTAGAGCGGCCCCACAGAGGCTTCTCCCTGTCTTTTCCAGTACTGTTTCCTCCCAGGAGATTCCTAGAGAGGCCCCCATGGAGGCTTCTCCCTGCCTTTTCCAGCTTGGTTTCCTCCCAGGAGATTCATAGAGAGGCCCCACAGAGACTTCTCCCTGTCTTTTCCAGTACTGTTTCCTCCCAGGAGATTCCTAGAGCGGCCCCACAGAGGCTTCTCCCTGTCTTTTCCAGTACTGTTTCCTCCCAGGAGATTCCTAGAGAGGCCCCATGGAGGCTTCTCCCTGCCTTTTCCAGTTCAGTTTCCTCCCAGGAGATTCCTAGAGCGGCCCCACAGAGGCTTCTCCCTGTCTTTTCCAGTACTGTTTCCTCCCAGGAGATTCCTAGAGAGGCCCCATGGAGGCTTCTCCCAGCCTTTTCCAGCTTGGTTTCCTCCCAGGAGATTCATAGAGAGGCCCCACAGAGGCTTTTCTCTGCCTTTTCCAGTATTGTTTCCTCCCAGAAGAGTCCTAGAGAGGCCCCATGGAGGCTTCTCCCTGCCTTTTCCAGCTCAGTTTCCTCCCAGGAGATTCCTAGAGAGGCCCCACAGAGGCTTCTCCCTGCCTTTTCCAGTTACAGTTTCGGAGGCTCGGGTTTGTAAGTGGAAAATGGTTCTTGAGAAGAGGCAAAAAAAAAATCTTGAACACCTGGTTCTTATATAGAAAAGTTCGTAAGTAGAGCCATTCTCAGCTAGAGGTACCACTGTATTTGTTATTGATTTAATTCTGCCTCTCTTGGTCTAATTCTGTCATCTGGGTTTACTCAATTTCTGTTTCCATTTTCTTTTTTTAAAATTTCTTTATTAAAGTTTTCACAAGTATTTATCTCACAGTTTGTTCCATTTTGCAGATCATAAACCATCTTCGTTGCCTTTGTGTATGTATTTCATTAATTTTTTTACATATTACATTTCATAGTGTACATTATACATTATACAATTATTACCTGATATATTACTTTTTCTAAATGATAAATAAAGACATTTACAAGGTATCTGTTATTTCTTCAGGTTGTACTGTTACTTCATCTTATATTATTTCTATATTCTCTTTTGAATCCATTCATGCCATTTGTACCATGTTCGTTTTGATTCATTGATTTTATTTCCCTTAATTGAATTTGTAATTTCGTCCATTTCCACACATGTATATATTTTATCTATTATTAAATTTTCTGTAGGGGTCTGTTCGTTCTTCCACATTTGTGCTATCGCTATTCTTGTTGCTGTATTTATATGCGTTATAAGAAGCAGGGTTTGTTTGCAATAATGTCTCCTCCAAATTCCTAGTAGCCTACCTTCTGGGGTGTGTTGTATTTCTTCTTTGGTAATTTCTATAAGCCACCTATGAATTGTTTTCCAAATTTTTTGTATTTTAGGGCATGACCACCACACGTGAAAAAAGGTGCCTCTTTCTTTTTTTACATTTCCAACATGTATCTTGTAAGGTTGGATAAATCTTTGCTAACCTTGCAGGTGGGGTATACAATCTGTAAAAGAGTTTATAGTAGTTTTCTTTATATGCGAGTTATTGTTAATGGCGAGTATTCTGAGCAGAGACAGGTTACAAGCGGTGTGCCACAAGGGTCTGTTCTGGGTCCTATTCTTTTTAATATGTTTGTGAGTGACATAGGGGAAGGTTTGGTAGGGAACGTTTGCCTATTTGCCGATGACTCTAAAGTGTGCAATAGGGTTGATATTCCTGGAGGCGTCTGTAATATGGTAAATGATTTAGCTTTACTAGATAAATGGTCAAAGCAATGGAAACTGCAGTTTAATGTTTCCAAATGTAAAATAATGCACTTGGGGAAAAGGAATCCTCAATCTGAGTATTGCATTGGCAGTTCTGTGTTAGCAAAAACTTCAGAAGAAAAGGATTTAGGGGTAGTGATTTCTGACAGTCTCAAAATGGGTGAACACTGTGGTCGGGCAGTAGGAAAAGCAAGTAGGATGCTTGGCTGCATAGCTAGAGGTATAACAAGCAGGAAGAGGGAGATTGTGATCCCCTTATATAGAGCGCTGGTGAGACCCCATTTGGAATACTGTGTTCAGTTCTGGGGACCTCACCTACAAAAAGATATTGACAAAATTGAACGGGTCCAAAGACGGGCTACAAGAATGGTGGAAGGTCTTCAGCATAAAATGTATCAGGAAAGACTTCATGAACTCAATCTGTATAGTCTGGAGGACAGAAGGAAAAGGGGGGACATGATCGAAACATTTAAATATGTTAAAGGGTTAAATAAGGTTCAGGAGGGAAGTGTTTTTAATAGGAAAGTGAACACAAGAACAAGGGGACACACTCTGAGGTTAATTGGGGGAAAGATCAAAAGCAACGTGAGGAAATATTATTTCACTGAAAGAGTAGTAGATCCTTGGAACAAACTTCCAGCAGACCTGGTTGGTAAATCCACAGAAACTGAATTGAAACATGCCTGGGATAAACATAGATCCACCCTAAGATAAAATACAGGAAATAGTATAAGGGCAGACTAGATGGACCATGAGGTCTTTTTCTGCCGTCAGTCTTCTATGTTTCTATGTTTCTAGATGCTGCTGAGAGAGTTATTTTGGATATTGTAATCCATGTTCCTTCCCATTCTGCTATGTTTTCAAAGCGAGCATATTTCTGAAGGCCCCAGGCTTCCCTTCCGAGTCCAAACAAGTCACAACTTTGATATATTTTTTTGTCCAGGTGTCTAAAGGATTTCCCTGTTTTTACCTGACTCACTCACCCAGACGCAAAGCAACCAAGCCGAATCTGTCATTTCGCCATGCTCAGAATTCCCTTTCCTTCTTCCCGGAAGACTACGGGCCTAGCCCTCAAAAAACCAAATCAACAAAAAGACAGATCCAGACATGCAGGAAACCAGGGAACACAACACACCTGGCCTCAGGTATCTTCAGCCCAGGAAGCCAGCGCTTTGCTGATTCACGTCAAAAAGGTGCATTTTTTCTGGCTTCAAGGTGAATATGGGCAGGTTACATTTTTCTCAGGAAAAAACAAAACAAAGCCCGAATTGCTTCATTTGCAAACAAGCAGCAGAAGTTCACAAGGGTTTATTTCAATGTAGTGATAGAAACATAGAAACATAGAAGACTGACGGCAGAAAAAGACCTCATGGTCCATCTAGTCTGCCCTTATACTATTTCCTGTATTTCATCTTAGGATGGATCTATGTTTATCCCAGGCATGTTTAAATTCAGTTACTGTGGATCTACCAACCATGTCTGCTGGAAGTTTGTTCCAAGGATCTACTACTCTTTCAGTAAAATAATATTTTCTCATGTTGCTTTTGATCTTTCCCCCAACTAACTTCAGATTATGTCCCCTTGTTCTTGGGTTCACTTTCCTATTAAAAACACTTCCCTCCTGGACCTTATTTAACCCTTTAACATATTTAAATGTTTCGATCCTGTCCCCCATTTCCCTTCTGTCCTCCAGACTCTACAGATTGAGTTCATGAAGTCTTTCCTGATACGTTTTATGTTTAAGACCTTCCACCATTCTTGTAGCCCGTCTTTGAATCTGTTCAATTTTGTCAATATCTTTTTGTAGGTGAGGTGATAATCTGGGATGTTAGATACCATCATAGAATGGAATAGAATAGAATAGAATAGAATAGAATAGAATTTTATTGGCCAAGTGTGATTGGACACACAAGGAATTTGTTACAGGTTGCAAGGAGCAAAGATGACCTGTTTTTGAAGTGAAGGGAAGAACACATCCTAGATCTGAATGAATGAAATATTCTCATTGAATCCTTTGTTCTGTACAAAGTCGAATGTGCACAACAGCAGGTGAAATGGATTGTCAATCAGTGTTGCTTCCTAAATGGACAGTTTGATTTCACAGAAGTTTGATTTACCTGGAGTTATATTCTGTTGTTTAAGTGTTACCTTTATTTTTATTTTTTTTGAGCAGTGTATATATTTTTTAAAAGAATTCAACGAAACCACTCAGGTATTTGATTTTTTTTAAAAATGTGGGGACGGGCTAATCTTCAGGCTCCGTTTATAGAAAGTGGGCCACCTGCAATTAAGGGCTGGGTCTTATCGTTCTGATAAGATGAATAGAGAGGCAGCCGCCAATAAGGAGGGAGGGTCTCTTTTGGCAGCCTGCCTCGTAACAGATGAAAGTGTTTTGGCTTCTCCCGGCCAACCTTGGAAAGTCACGCAAATACACAGATGGCACACCAATGAATGGGTTTCTGTAAACTCTCTGATAAGCCTGGCTTTCATTTATGGCCTCAGGAAGACAAAGGGGAGGAGGAGGAGGAGGAGGAGGAGGAGGAAAAAACGGGAAGAAGATGGAAGATGGAGAGTGGAGGAATGGGAGGAGGAGAGTCCAGGGAAGAGAAAAGAAAAAAAAACAGCAACCAAGAGAGTTAACAAGTGATAGAAAATTTGGGGAATAAAGATCAGAGTTTTCGGATAAAAAAGGGAAAAAAGATAGATATACCTTATTAAGACCATTACCTAGATCTTATATATATGATGGCTACAAATTAGTGCAATATTTTATTTATTTATTTATTTATTCATTCATTTGTCCAATACACAAATACATAGAAAGAAAAATAGACATGTGGTAATATATATAAGGGTAAAAGTGAACTTAGAGGAGAGGATATATGAAAGAAAGAAAATATATATGATAAGTGAGAGAAAGGAAAGACAATTGGACAGGGGACGAAAGGCACACCAGTGCACTTATGTATGTCCCTTACTGGCCTCTTAGGAACCTGGAGAGGTCAATCGTGGAGAGTCTAAGGGAGAAGTGTTGGGGGTTAGGGGTTGACACAATTGAGTCCAGTAATGAGTTCCACGCTTCGATAACTCGATTGTTGAAATAATATTTTTTACAGTCAAGTTTGGAGCGGTTCGTATTAAGTTTGAATCTGTTGCGTGCTCTTGTGTTGTTGCGGTTGAAGCTGAAGTAGTCATTGACCGGTAGGACGTTGCAGCATATGATCTTGTGGGCAATACTCAAATCGTGTTTTAGGTGCCGTAGTTCTAGGCTTTCTAGGCCCAGGATTGTCAGTCTATTTTCGTAGGATATTCTGTTTTGAGTGGAGGAGTATAAATATCTGAATGAAAGGGGGGATAAAGAAGCACTATTTAGGGAGGAGATAGAGTTAGAGAAAATAATAAGAGAAAAAAGTGAGGGTACCAAGGCGCAAGGAAGCCATATATATAAGTTGTTAGTGAAGTCAGACGGGGATGTGATCCAAGGATTGACTAAATGGTGGCAAAGTGAGATACAAGTAGAGGCGCAAGAGATAGAAAACATAGTGGAGAATATAAGGAAAACTGAGAATACAAGAGTTAGGGAAATGAGAAGGAAAATATTACATAAGTGGTATTACACACCCATTCAACTCTCATACTTTCAGCAGAAGGTTATTTGTTGGCATGGGTACCAAGATAAAGGAGTGTTTATGCATATGTTTTGGGAATGCCCTGTAGTGCAGAATTTTTGGCAAAAAGTGCAAGAAGATATTAATAGTGCAAGTATATATTAAATATACGATGGATAAT
The DNA here is from genome assembly GCF_031021105.1 of Erythrolamprus reginae. Taxonomy (NCBI): domain Eukaryota; kingdom Metazoa; phylum Chordata; class Lepidosauria; order Squamata; family Dipsadidae; genus Erythrolamprus; species Erythrolamprus reginae. The sequence continues at coordinate 4,593,583 of NC_091952.1, read as the reverse complement.
TACTAAGGAAATAACAGTATTAGTCAAAAGCAATGCGATGGGAGAATTTAGAGAAATAAAACAAGCAGTGATTGAAAGCGCTCAGGCGGTCATAGTCTTGGGTTGGAAGGATGTGACAAAATGGACAATGCAAAATTGGTACCGGTACATGGTGGACCACATTCAATTTGAGATTATGGATAAAAGGATGGATTTGGTTAATGAAACTGACTTGCGACATCTGATGGGATGATGGGACAAGCTAAGACGATACAGGGCAAGTAGGATCCGAGACCAAGCTACAAGAAACAAATTGGAATCACTTTATATAATATATAAATAAATACTTTGCTCTTGGGTTAAAATGGTTTATACAAGAAACACCCCCGATTTGGTGGTGGGGTATGAATGTTTGTCTGGTGGTGGGCACAATTCACACAAACACTTGTTTTATGTTGTGTGTGTGTTTATATTGTAAAAAAATAAATAATGTTTTTTTTTAAAAAACAATAGATCTTATATATAGTTTATGCATGGTATGTTTGTGTGTATGTCTTGCTTTTGAAATAATGGGTTTTTAGTTACCTACTTTTAAACATTAGATTTGTTGTACATTGTTTCATTATTGTTGTGAGCCGCCCCGAGTCTACGGAGAGCGGCGGCATACAAATCTAATAAATAATAATAAAAATAATAAATAACAATGTAAGTATATTCTGTGTAATGCAAAAGAAACAGTAATAGAAATGTCACAAAACTGTCCAATTTTTTTTCTTTTTAGTGTTCTGTTTGTCTTATTGTCTTATGTATATGTTTTATAAATAAATACCTTTATATAAATAAACAAACAAACAAATAAATAAATAATAGAGTCCATGTATTGTGTTCAGGATTGAAGAATCCAGGCGCTTGAGCCATAGACGAATGCATGCTGATTAGAGTTGTGCGAGAGTTCGCGCACCCTTGTCGCCACTGTTAAATCAGGGACACTACGAGGCTATTGAAGTTCAAAGATTGATTGAACGGGAACTGGAACAGTAAAACACACGTCAACCCAACAAGAGAAACGGCTCACCCACTGCTCTACTTATACCCTTGCGGAAGCGCGGCAAAATCCCAGACAGCCGTTTACTTTTGGCGGCTTTTGTCAGCATGCCAATCAACTCCAAGTTCTCATTTGACTTGGCAGACATAACAGGAAGGATGAAAAGGAAGGAGTAGATGGAGAAAGAAGAGAAGATGAGAAGGAAAAAATGGAGGAGAGGAAGGAGGAAGAGGAAGGAGACGATGAAAAGAAAAAAAAGGAGGAGAAGGCGGACGAGGGGAAGGTGAAAGATGAAGGAGAAGGAACAAAAGATGAGAAGGAGAAAATGGAGGAGAGGAAGGAAGAAGAGGGAAGAGAAGAGAAAATGGGAAAAGAGATGAGAAGATGGAGAAGGTGGAGGAGGAGGAGGAGGAGAGGAAGGAGAAGATGGAGAAGGAAGAGAAGATGAGGAGAAAATGGAGGAGAGGAAGGAGAAAGAGGAAGGAGATGATGAAAAGAAAAAAGATGAGAAGAAGGAGGAGGAGGAGATGGAGCAGGAGGAAGGAGAAGATGAAAAGAGATGAGAGGAAGGAGGGGGAGGAGGAAGAGAAGATGAGAAGGAGAAAATGGAAGAGGCAGAGAAGAGGGAGAAAATGAGGAGAAAATGGAGGAGAGGAAGGAAGAAGAGGGAAGAGAAGAGAAAAGGAAAAAAGAGATGAGAAGATGAGAAGGAGAAAATGGAGAAGAAGGAGGAAGAGGAAGGAGAAGATGAGAAGAAAAAAGAGATGAGGAGAAGAAGGAGAAGGAGATTAAAAGAAAGAGACAATTGGACAGGACCAATCAACCAATTTCTCCCTGGCTTCTTAAAAAAAAACCCAAGACTTTAGATGAGCTGATGGGTGGGTGAACTGTCCCATCATTCCCAGCTCACAAGACCAAAGATGGGAGTTGCAGTCAAAGGTACCTGTGTCCTGGGAGGTGCTAGGAGGTTGAGACAGGTTGGGAATTCAATCCATGTCTCTCAAACCTAAACCATTTGGAACTTCAGACCCAGGAGAATCCCACCCACCTTAAAGCAGCAATGTTCAACAAACCCTGGTTTAGCAGATGACCCTTTCCTCTGCCGGGAATCCAGAGTGGATTCGTTGCAGTGTTTGTGTTACCTAGAGCCAGTGTTCCCTCTAATTTTTTGGCGGGGGGGAAAGTATAGTGTCTGAGCGGCAGTCCCTTTGGGACTGGGCGGCACAGAAATAATTAATAAATAAATAAACAAACAAACAAACAAATAAAAACCCCACCCTGTTTTGCCTCAGAGAATTTCAAAATAAAATACTGTACTGTGTGTCTATAAGAGTGAGCTCATAATAGGGCAACACTATCAATATCAAAATGCCACTTAAATAGTTGAGCTAGTTTCAAACTAGATTTTGATTTTCTTTCTCTCTTCCTTACTCCCATTCTTTTTCTTTCTCTTTTCCTTCCTCTCTTTTTTCTATCTGTTTCTCTCTCTTCCTCTCTCTCTCCTTCCCTCTCACTCTTTCCCTCTCGGCTTCTGGGCAGGTTTGGAAAACTCTGAGTTGATGATGATTTTTAAGTGAGCGATTGCTCACTGCTCAGCTTAGAGGGAACTATGCCTAGAGCAGTGATTTTCAACCTTTTTTGAGCCGCGGCACATTTTTTACATTTACGAAACTCTGGGGCACATTGAGTGGGGGGCGGGGCGGGGGGGGGGCGGCTAAAAATAGTTTGGACCAAAAATTCTCTCTCTCTCTCTCTCCCTCCCTTTCGCTCTCTCTCTCTCCCTCCCTCTTTCTCTCCCTTCCTCTTTCTTTCTCTCTCTTTCCATCCCTCTTTCTTTCTCTTCCTTCCTTCCTCTTTTTTGCTGTCTTTCTCTCTCCCTCCCTCCCTCCCTCCCTCCCTCTATGTCTTTCTCTCTCTCTCCTTCCCTCCCTCTCTTTCTCTCTCTCTCTTGCTTTCTTTCTCTCTCTTGCGCTCTCTCTTTCTCTCTCTCTCTCTTGCTTTCTTTCTCTCTCTCTGAGCTTCGCGGCACACCTGACCATGTCTCGCAGCACACTAGTGTGCCGTGGCACACTGGTTGAAAAACACTGACCTAGAGCTCCACAATTCTTGCAAGGCCCTTGCCTAACCTGGTTGGGGATTTCCAACTTCTTGTCTTTAACAGAAAATACTACTAATAATAATAATAATAAGGGAGGAGGACGGTCGTGTAGAGACAGATCCTCCCGGAAGTGGGTGGCAGACCAACTGGAGCCTATGAAGGGTGACCTAGGGTCAAGACAGCTGGGACTCTTTCCCCCCCCCACTGGCCGGTCGCCCACCCTTCAGACGAGTCCACTTGACAGGTGGAACTTGATCCGGAAAGAAGAGAAGACGCCTGGATTATTTTTAAAGTAGCTGAAATTCAGATTTTTTTTTCCTCTTCCCAAATTAAGTTTTGGCTGTTGGAGTGGTTCAGAACAGCCAGCTGGACACAATCCTACTTCGTTTCCCTACACATTGGGACTACAGTGGCACCTCTACCTAAGAACGCCTCTACTTACGAACTTTTCTAGATAAGAACCGGGTGCTCAAGATTTATTTTGCCTCTTCTCAAGAACCATTTTCCACTTACAAACCCGAGCCTCCGAAACTGTAACCGGGAAAACCTCAATGGGGCCTCTCTAGGAAGCTCCTGGAAGGAAACAGAGCCAGAAACGGCAGGGAGAAGCCTCTGTGGGGCCTCTCTAGGAATCTCCTGGGAGGAAACAGGGCCAGAAAAGGCAGAGAGAAGCCTCCGTGGGGCCTCTCTAGGAATCTAGAGTCCCACAGAATTGGCCTTCTCCGGGTCCCGTCGACTAAACAATGTCGTTTGGTGGCACCCAGGGGAAGAGCCTTCTCTGTGGCAGCCCCGACTCTCTGGAACCAGCTCCCCTCGGAGATTAGAACTGCCCCCACCCTCCTTGCCTTCCGTAAACTCCTTAAAACCCACCTTTGCCACCAGGCATGGGGGAATTGAGATATCTCCCCCGGGCCTATACAATTTATGTATGATATGTTTGTATATATGTCTGATTAATAATGGGTTTTTAAAAATGTTTTTAAATTATTAGATTTGTTATGAATTGTTCTATTGCTGTTGTGAGCCGCTCTGAGTCTACGGAGAGGGGCGGCATACAAATCTAATAAATAAATAAATCTCCTGGGAGGAAACAGGGCCGGGAAATGCGGGGAGAAGCCTCCATGGGACCTCTCTAGGAATCTCCTGGGAGGAAACAGGGCCAGAAAAGGTGGGGAGAAGTCTCCATGGGACCCCTCTAGGAATCTCCTGAGAGGAAACAGGGCCGTAAAAGGCAGGGAGAAGCCTCCATGGGGCCTCTCTAGGAATCTCCTGGGAGGAAACAGGGCCTCCATCCTCCTTGTGGTTTCTCCAATCGCACACCTTATTTGCTTTTACATTGATTCCTATGGGAAAAATTGCTTCTTCTTACAAACTTTTCTACTTAAGAACCTGGTCACAGAACGAATTAAGTTCGTAAGTAGAGGCGCCACTGTATTTTGAAGTGCCAGGGAGAAAAAGAAGGTGACTTATGACCAGTCCTCACACTTATGACTGGTTCTCACATATACGACTGGTCCTCGCAGTTATGACCATTGCAGCATCCTTAACCACCGTATTGCTCATTTCACAACTGCAGTGATTCACTTCGCCACAATGAGAAGGATAGGTCATAAAGCAGAGCACCGCTCCCTTTTAAGCAGTGTCTCACTTAGCAACGGAAATGCCGGGCTTGGTTGTGGCTGTGAGTCAAGGACTAGCTGGATTTCATTTCCTTAATACCTAGTGATTATTCAAGGGGTTGGAAAAAAAGTGACTTATGGCCAGTTCTAACACTTATGACCAGTCCTCAGACTTATGACCAGTCCTCAGACTTATGACCATTACAGCATCCTTGCACTCACATGATCAAAATTTAACTGCTTGGCAATTGGCATGTATTTATGACCATTGGGGTCACGTGATTGCCATTTGTGACTGCCCCAGCAGGCTTTTGACAAGGGGTGTGAGTGAGTGTGTGTGTGTATGTATGTGTTTTTCATCAGGAAATTATTTGTGTTATTTTCACACACCAGTTGGTGAATGACCTGGCTTGGTGCCTGTGGACAGCAGGAAATTGCAACCTGTTCAGAAAAATACCAATTATTTTTGTGTGGTTTTTTCCCCCCGATGGCAATAATATTTCCTTCTTTCAGCTAATAAAAGCATTTTTAAAAGGCGGGATTTCATTCTTGGCCAGGAGAAGAATTTGCCCTTTTCGATCCTGTTTCTGGGAACTACAGACGCCTTCTTCAGGCCCACTAAGGCTGATGACTCTAAAGTGTTCAATAGGGTTGATATTCCTGGAGGCGTCTGTAATATGGTAAATGATTTAGCTTTACTAGATAAATGGTCAAAGCAATGGAAACTGCAGTTTAATGTTTCCAAATGTAAAATAATGCACTTGGGGAAAAGAAATCCTCAATCTGAGTATTGTATTGGCAGTTCTGTGTTAGCAAAAACTTCAGAAGAAAAGGATTTAGAGGTAGTGATTTCTGACAGTCTCAAAATGGGTGAGCAGTGCAGTCAGGCAGTAGGGAAAGCAAGTAGGATGCTTGGCTGCATAGCTAGAGGTATAACAAGCAGGAAGAGGGAGATTATGATCCCGCTATATAGAATGCTGGTGAGACCGCATTTGCAATAATACTGTGTTCAGTTCTGGAGGCCTCACCTACAAAAAGATATTGACAAAATTGAACGGGTCCAAAGATGGGCTACAAGAACGGTGGAAGGTCTTAAGCATAAAACGTATCAGGAAAGACTTCATGAACTCAATCTGTAGAGTCTGGAGGACAGAAGGAAAAGGGGGGACATGATAGAAACATTTAAATATGTTAAAGGGTTAAATAAGGTTCAGGAGGGAAGTGTTTTTAATAGGAAAGTGAACACAAGAACAAGGGGACACAATCTGAGGTTAGTTGGGGGAAAGATCAGAAGTAACGTGAGAAAATATCATTTGACTGAAAGAGTAGTAGATCCTTGGAACAAACTTCCAGCAGACTTGGTTGGTAAATCCACAGGAACTGAATTTAAACATGCCTGGGATAAACATATCTCCATCCTAAGATAAAGTACAGAAAATAGTATAAGGGCAGACTAGATGTCCCTTCCAACTCTGTTAATATGTGTTCTGTAAAAGTTCAAAAGAAAAGAAAGTCTATGGGAGACATGAGAGAAGCCCTCCAATATCTGATGGGCTGCCAGAAAGAAGAGTTGGGAAGTCAGGAGAAGAAGCAACGGATGGAAACTAACTCAAGAGAAAAGCAGCCTGGAATTAAGGAGAAATTTCCTGACAGTGAAAACAATTAACCAGTGGAACTGCTTGCCACCAGAAGTTGTAGGTGTTCTCCAACACTGGAGGTTTTCAAGAAGAAATTGGGCAGCCATTTGTCTGAAATGGTATAAGGAAGTGATGGTGAATCTTTTGGGGGCTCAGGTGCCAAAAGGACAGGTGCGTGCACACAATGGCATGATCCATAATGCCACGCCCTCCCCCAGCGCATGTGCACACAGCCCCCCACGCAGCCCCTCCCTACGCATGCTCGCAGGCCTCACTAAAGCCTCTGGACTTCTGATAGGCCCACTGGGCCTTTCTTTCACCTTCCCCAGACTTCAGGAATGCCTCCTAAATAGTGTTGGGCGAACCGAACACCGCAAAGTGTTCGGCATGCCAAACCAGAACCCAAACTTTTTTAAAAGTTCAGGTAAAGTTTGGGTTTGGGTTCGGCGTTCGTCCAAATACCGTGAAACGCCACCGCCCAGGAAGAAGTTCCACTACTACCGTGTTTCCCCGAAAGTAAGACAGTGTCTTACTTTCTTTTTACCCCCAAAAGCCACATTACGTCTTACTTTCAGGGTATGTCTTACATTGGAAAAAAAATTGAAAGGGTCGCGTTCCCGAAGGCATCTCCCCAGAGTCCAGAAGGGCACGCGTGGAGCCGCAGACGCGTGTCGGGGAAGCGTGTGTCTGGAGGGGAGGAGCCGCTCTGCCTGCCGGAAAGGAGGCGGGCGAAGGAGGGCGCATCTCCGGCCGCTCACCTCGGAGCCGGTCGGCCTCGCTGGCCGCTTGCAGCCGAGCCTCGGCAGGGGAAGAGGCGGTGGCGCCACGGCGAGGCGAAGACGAGGGGCGCGCGGGGAGCTGCTGGAAAGGAGGCGGGCGAAGGAGGGCGCAGCTCTGGCCACTCACCTCGGAGCCGGTCGGCCTTGCTAGCCGCTTGCAGCCGAGCCTCGGCAGGGGAAGAGGCGGTGGCGCCGCGGCGAGGCGAAGGCGAAGGGCGCGCGGGGAGCTTGGAAGCGACGTCATCAGGGTCCCCCCCCCTGTGTTTCCCCGAATGTAAGACATATGTCTTACTTTCGGGGTACGGCTTATATTAGCCGACCCCCCTGAAACCCCCGATACGTCTTACAATCGGGGGTGTCTTACTATCGGGGAAACACGGTATATTGTTTTTATTACTGTTGTGAGCCGCCCCGAGTCTTCGGAGAGGGGCAGCATACATCACGGAGACTACTTAGTGGCCAGGAAGTAGTCTCCATGATGTCAAAGCCCCGCCCACGGAATCCCCTCGTGGGATTTCCCACCTCCTTTTGCTTGCATAAGTGGGATTCCCCACTCTCCTCCCAGGTGTCATCGTTTCACGGTGTTCGGCCAAACGCTGAACCCAAATCCGAACTTTACCCAAACTTCACCCGAACTTAAAAAAAAAGGTTTTAACAGCACTGCTGCTGTTCAGGTTCAGGTTCGGGTAAATTTCGGGTTCAGTGAACTCACCCGAACTTCACGGCAAAGTTCGGGTGAGTTCGCCGAACCCGAACTTCCTGAAGTTCGCCCAACACTACTCCTGGAGCCTGAGAAGGCGAAAATAATGGATGGATGGATGGATGGGTGATTAGATTAGATTAGATTTATTGGATTTATATGCCGCCCCTCTCCGCAGACTCGGGGCGGCTCACAACAATGGTAAAACAATACACAGTAACAAATCCAATACCCACCAATCCAATTACAATTTTAAGCTAAAAAATTCATCAAAAACAACCCCAGAATATTAAAAAAACAAGCACACAATCAATCCAACACCAAAACAACATGGGCAAGGGGGAGATGTTTCAGTTCCCCCATGCCTGACGGCAGAGGTGGGTTTTAAGGAGTTTGCGAAAGGCAAGGAGAGTGGGGGCAATCCTAATCTCTGCGTGTGAGTTGATTCCAGAGGGTCGGGGCTGCCACAGAGAAGGCTCTTCCCCTGGGTCCCGCCAGACGACATTGTTTAGTCGACGGGACCCGAAGAAGGCCAACTCTGTGGGACCGAACCGGTCACTGGGATTCATGCGGCAGAAGGCGGTCCCGAAGGTATTCTGGTCCGGTGCCATGAAGGGCTTTATAGGTCATAACCAACACTTTGAATTGTGACCGGAAACTGATCGGCAACCAATGCAGACTGCGGAGTGTTGGAGTAATATGGGCATACTTAGAGAAGCCCATAATTGCTCTCGCAGCTGCATTCTGCACGATCTGAAGTTTCTGAACACTTTTCAGAGGTAGCCCCATGTAGCGAGCATTACAGTAGTCGAGCCTCGAGGTGATGAGGGCATGAGTGACTGTGAGCAATGACTCCCGGTCCAAATAGGGCCGCAACTGGCGCACCAGGCGAACCTGGGCAAACGCCCCCCTCGCCACAGCTGAAAGATGTTTCTCTAATGTGAGCTGTGGATCGAGGAGGACACCCAACTTGCGGACCCTCTCTGAAGGGGTCAATAATTCCCCCCCAGGGTAATGGATGGACTGATAGAATTGTCCTTGGGAGGCAATACCCACAGCCACTCCGTCTTGTCTGGATTGAGTTTGAGTTTGTTGACACCCATCCAGGCCCCAACAGCCTCCAGGCACCGGCACATCACTTCCACTGCTTCGTTGACTGGACATGGGGTGGAGATGTATAACTGGGTATCATTGGATGGATGGATGGGTGGCCGGACAGACAGACAGACAGATTGATAGAGGGTGGAAGGGTGGGAGGGAGAGTATATAACATATATAAATATATAAGTTATATACATTTATATAAATATAAATAATATAGGTATGTAAATATAGGTATATAAATGTACTGCTCAAAACATAAAGGGCGCACTCAAATAACACATCATAGATCTGAATGAATGAAATATTCTCAACGAATACTTTGTTCCGTACAAAGTTGAATGTGCTGACAGCAAAATGAAATTGACTGTCAATCAATTGGACAGTTTGATTTCACAGAAGTTTGATTTACTTGGAGTTATATTCTGTTGTTTAAGTGTTCCCCTTATTTTTATTTTTATTTTAGCAGTGTATATCCAGTGTAGACAATCTAAGGTTAATCTGAGTGGCGCTGTGTTTAGGAATGTGCAGATTAATTCCTCTATACCTCACTTTGCGTTGTCATACCCCCACCCCACCCAGTACAGGTGCTGGTGGGGGGCGAAGGGCAGGGGGGCTGTTAAAGACTCAGCCTTTCTCATCTGGTGCTCGGTTGAGCTCTGAATGGCGCCTTTTCAGCAGGAAAATCCATCTGGCCTTACTTGGCATGGGCGGGAGGAGTTGAGGAGGGGGCCCTCCGGTTGCAGAAAAAACCCCCACACCCCTTTCTCGCCCGGTTCCAAAAATCCACCCAGAAGTTCAAGGGATGCATTAATTCCCTGTTCTTGTGTCCTGGCCTGGCTCCAATTTTTGCCTTGGCACCCATTGCCCACCACCCCAGTTGGCAAGCTGGGATCAAATAGGTCTTTGTGAAGTGAATCGAGCAGGCAGGAGGGGGCTTTCAGAGCCAATGGGGAATTGGGGAGGGAGACAATCTAAAGAGGAAGGGAAGAGCTCAAGGGTCCTTTGGCCAAAGAAAGAGTAGTATTTATATCCAGCAGGAATTCTAGGTAGTTTCCATCCATCCAAGCAAGGAAGAATTGAATTTAGGTTTTGATGTTCCCAAAGTGGGGGAAAACCTTTCACTCTTTCTTTCTTTCTTTCTTTCTTTCTTTCCTTCTTTCTTTTCTTCTTTCTTTCTTCTTCCTTCCTTCCTGCCTTCCTTCCCCCTTCTTTCCTTCCTCCCTCCCTCCCTCCTTCCTTGCTTCCTCCTTCCTTGTTTTCCCTTTCTTTGCTTCCTTCCTCCTTCCTTCCTCCTTGCTTGCTTGCTTCCTCCCTCCCTTCCTGCTTCCTTCTTTCCTCCCTTCCTTCTTCTTAATGAACTGAATCGGTGTAGTCTGGAGGACAGAAGGAAAAGGGAGGGACATGATCGAAACATTTAAATATATTAAAGGGTTAAATAAGGTTCAGGAGGGAAGCGTTTTTAATAGGAAAGTGAACCCAAGAACAAGAGAGCCCAATCTGAGGTTAGTTGGGGGAAAGATCAGGAGCAACCAGAGAAAATATAATTTGACTGAAAGAGTAGTAGATGCTTGGAACAAACTTCCAGCAGACATGGTTGGTCAATCCACAGTAACTGAATTTAAACATGCCTGAGATGAACATATATAACCATCCTAAGATAAAATACAGGAAATAGTATAAGGGCAGACTAGATGGACCAGGAGGTCTTTTTCTGGCATCAATCTTCTATGTTTCTATTATCATAATTGCGGAGAGGGGCGGCATACAAATCTAAATAAATAAATAAATAAAATAATAAACATAATTATAATTATTATTGCTATTATTGTTATTACTACTATTACTACTACTACTACTACTATTATTTACTTATTTACTTACTTATTCACTTACTTATTTATTTGTCAAACAGGTATAGTATTATAGTACATATGAACATAACATAACATAAATAGAACGTAGTAATAGAAAGGATAATAAGACAATAGGACAGGGATATTAGGCACATAAGTGCATTTATGCATGCCCCTTACAGACCTCTTATAAAAGGGGAGAGGTCAATTGTAGGTAATGTAAAGTTGAAGATACCGCTTCACAGTCATTTACAGCCCTCTCTAAGTGGTTTACAGAATCAGCTTCTTGCCCCCAACAATCTGGGTCCTCATTTTACCCACCTGGAAAGGATGGAAGGCTGAGTCAACCTGGAGCAGGTGGTGAGATTTGAACTGCTGAACTACAGCAAGCAGTTAGGGCAAAACCCCCTGCAGTGCTGGACTCTAACCATTGCACCATCCGGGATTTTTGGATGGGGCTCTAGCAGCAAGCAAGCAGGCAGATATTCAACAAATAAGATGGTCCAGCTTCTTGCTTTGTCCTCCTCCTCTTCCCCCCCTTCCAACCTCACTCCCTTCTAGCACTGATGATGTTTCCTAGTTGGATCATAAAATGCAAGGGGGGAAAAAACCCCAATCAAGCTCAGAGAACACCAAGGACCCATGAGTGTGTTTGTGTGTGTTTTGTGGAAACCAAACTCGGATGCCCAGGCAGCTAGGAGACCCTCACTTTGCACTGAGTCCGTCTGGTGTGCGCTAAATAATTGCACAGGAAAGGGAATTGCCCAGGTAAACAGGAAGTTGTGCAACCTGGTTACCTGCGCCTCAGGTCGGCTGGTAAATTTAATACCCGCCTGCACAGGAGACAAACGGTTATTGCTGGGAAAGAAGGAAGCCGCAGCTGGCTGGGATCCTCCTCCGAGATCTCGGCTTCTTTGCAAACCAGGTAAAAATAATAATAATACAGTAATGCCTTTTGCTTTGGGGTTCAACCCCTCCCCATCCACCACATCCCCAATTTTGGGGGGATCAACCCCCTCCTTCACAATTCTGCTGGACCCCAAACCTCTAAAGAGCAGCCGACTTTCCGCACTCTACTTTTTCCTTTAAGTTAAAACTTTGGAGGTTTCTCTCCCCGCGATGGGAGTTTGATAGCAATGTGGTTCAGCCAGGCAAACAGGCAGAAATTCAACTGATAGAGAGCCCAGCTTCTTGTTTCTCTTCGGAGGTTTTTGCTCCGGGGTTCCGAGCTTGGAGTGGGGAAGGTCGTGGACGTCAATCATTTGGGAAGTCAAAACTTTTGCAGATTGTTTGGATGGCTGGAGAGAGAAAAAGAGGCGTTTGGATGAAGCTGCCGCTTCTGTCTTCGGGGTTTTTTCGTGCTATGACAATTAAGGGGGCGTCGTTTTCTTTTTCCTTTCTTTTCTCTTTTTCCCTTCTTCTCTTTCTGACCTCTTGTCTTCTCTTCTCCTTTCCTCTTTTCTTCTTTCTCTTTTCCTTCCTTCTCTCTCTTCTGTTCTTCCTTCCTCCTTTTATTTTGTCCTTTTCTCTCTTCCCTTTTTTATTTTCCCTCCTCTTTTCTTCTTTCCTTCTCTTCTTTTCTCTTCTTCTCTACTTTCTTTTTGTATTCTTCTCTTTCTTCTCTCTCTCTCATACTTTTTCTCTTCGGTTCATTTTTCTTTTTCCTTTATTTTTCTCTTCTCTCTTTCTCATTTTCTTTTCTCTTTTTCCTTTTCCCCTTCTTTTCTTTTCTCCTCTCTTTCTCCTCTCTTTTCTCTCTTTGCTTTCTTCTTTCCTCTTCTCTTTCATTCCATCCCATTCCATATTTTCTATTCTATTCTATTCTATTCTATTCTATTGCATTCCAGATTTTCTCTTCTCTTCTCTTCTCTTCTCTTCTCTTCTCTTCTCTCCTCTCCTCTCCTCTCCTCTCCTCTCCTCTCCTCACCTCTCCCCTTCCCCTCCCTTCCCATTCATACTTATGTAACTAATGACATACCAGTAACTTCAGCTTGAGGGCGATTGGATGGGAAAACCAAACAAACTTCCAAATCGCTTTGCCAGGAAACCAACAAGTTGTGATTTTGGGGAAACAGAAAATTGAAACACAGGAAGGAGGGAGGGAGGACTTGGGCAATGCTTAAAAGTTTGAAGAATTCTTGGCTTAGGCGTGCCGGCCGTTTGACCTCACACGAAAGGCTTGCTTTTGAGAAATATGCACATTTTTCTACAAGCAAGTTGTAAGTTTTCAAAAGTTTGGGAAGCGGTTGGAAAGAATGACAGATTCCTATTTGTGTATTTATTTATTTATTTGCGTTTTGCTTTAGAGCAGTGTTTCCCAACCTTGGCAACTTAAAAATATTTGGACTTCAACTCCCAGAATTCCCCAGCCCGCTCCAAACTTGACTGTAAAAAATATGATTTCAACAATCGAGTTGTCGAAGCGTGGAACTCATTACCGGACTCAGTTGTGTCAACCCCTAACCCCCAACACTTCTCCCTTAGACTCTCCACGATTGACCTCTCCAGGTTCCTAAGAGGCCAGTAAGGGGCGTACATAAGTGCACTGGTGTGCCTTTCGTCCCCTGTCCAATTGTCTTTCCTTTCTCTCACTTATCATATATATTTTCTTCCTTTTATATATCCTCTCCTCTAAGTTCATATATATATATATTACTACATGTCTATTTTTGTTCCTATGTATTTGTGTATTGGACAAATGAATAAATAAAATAAATAAATAAAGTCCAGATATCTTCCAGTTGCCAAGGTTGGGAAACACTGCTTTAGAGTTTGGCTCCCAGTTTGAGAAGCCACCTGGGCTGGTTGTAGGGAAAGTGTTGTCTTTTTGCGTAGCCACTTGGCCTGCCAGAGTGGCCGGTTTCTGCACCCTATAATTAGGGTTATCCGAGAACCACCAGCGTGGGTGTGAGGAGGTGTACAATGCTGCAGTTCTCGAATCCGCGCCAGGCTCTGGCGCTGCAAGTCTTCAAAGTCGACAGGTTAGACCTCAGCTTACAACGGTTCATTTAGTGAAGTGACAAGAGTAGTGGGGAAAAGAAATGACATAGGGGTATTTTTCCCACTTGCAGCCTCCTTGTGGGTCACGTGATCACAACTCGGACCCCTGGCAATTGGTTCCTATTTATGACGGTTGTAATGGCCTGGGGTCACGTGACCCTCTTTTGCGACCTTCCGGCAAGCAAAGCCAATGGGGAAGCCAGATTCACTTAAGAACCAGGTTATTCACTTATCCATAGCAGTGATTCACTTAACAACCAACTTATTAATTTAGCCATAGCAGTTTCACTTAACAACCAGTTTATTAACTTATCAATGGCAGTTTCACTTAACAACCAAGTTATTAACTTATCCATAGGAGTGATTCACTTAACAACCAACGTATTAACTTATCAATGGCAGTGATTCATTCAACAACCAGGTTATTAACTTATCAATAGCAGTGATTCACTTAACAACCAACTTATTAACTTATCCATAGCAGTGATTCACTTAACAACCAAGTTATTATCTTATCAATAGTAGTGATTCACTTAACAACCAACTTATTAACTTTTCAATAGCAGTGATTTACTCAACAATGAGTTATTAACTTATCAATGGCAGTTTCACTTAACAACCAAGTTATTAACTTATCAATAGCAGTGATTCACTTAACAACCAACATATTAACTTATCAATAGCAGTGATTCATTTAACAACCAAGTTATTAACTTATCAATAGCAGTGATTCACTTAACAACCAACGTATTAACTTATCAATAGCAGTGATTCATTTAACAACCAAGTTATTAACTTATCAATGGCAGTTTCACTTAACAACCAAGTTATTAACTTATCAATAGCAGTGATTCACTTAACAACCAAGTTATTAAATTATCTATAGCAGTGATTCATTTAACAACCAATTTATTAACTTATCCATAGCAGTGATTCACTTAACAACCAAGTTATTAACTTATCAATAGCAGTGATTCATTTAACAACCAAGTTACTAACTTATCCATAGCAGTGATTCACTTAACAACCAAGTTATTAACTTATCAATAACAGTGATTCATTTAACAACCAAGTTACTAACTTATCAACGGTAGTGATCCGCTTAACAACCATGCCAAGAAGCATTGTAAAAATGGCAGAAAATTCATTTTACACACATTTTTCTTTGCGGCAACAATGTTGGACCTAACTGTGGTGGTAACTCCAGGACTACCTATCTGGTCCTCTTCAAGGTTGACTCAGCCATCCATCCTTCCAAGGTGGGTAAAATGAGGACCCAGATTGTTGGGGGCAATATGCTGATTCTGTAAACCTCTTAGAGAGGGCTGGAAAGCACTGGAAAGCAGTATATATTCTTATGTCAGTACAACACAGCAAACGAGATCACTATGCTGGATTTCGTATTTCATCACCAGTCGGGCACTTCCCAAGCACCTAGGACTGCGTGATGTAGCGGCGAATTATGTTTGCCGATTCCAGTAAAGCGGCCTTTTGCAATTGACAGATGGAGATTTTATCAATTCCAATGATTTTCAAATGTCCGCTGAGATCCTTTGGCACTGCACCCAGCGTGCCAAGTACCACTGGGACCACTTTCACTGGCTTATGCCAAAGTCGTTGCAGCTCGATTTTTAGATCTTCGTATTTCACTCATTTCTCTAGCTGCTTCTCCTCGATTCTGCTGTCCCCTGGGATTGCGATGTTGATGATCCATGCTTTCTTTTTCTCCACAATCAGGATGTCTGGTGTGTTATCCTTCATAATTCGGTCAGTCGGAAGTTGGAAGTCCCACAGTAGTTTTGCTTGCTCATTTCTGACCACTTTTTCGGATTTATGATCCCACCAGTTCTTTGCCACTGATAAATGGTAGTTCCGGCACAAGTTCCAGTGGATCATCTGTACCACAGCATCATGTCTATGCTTGTAGTCAGTCTGTGTGATCTTTTTGCAGCAGCTGAGTATGTGATCGATTGTTTCATCTGTTTCTTTACAGAGTCTGCACTTTGGATCGTCTGTTGATTTTTCAATTCTGGCTTTGACAGCATTTGTTCTAATGGCCTGTTCTTGTGCCACCGGTATTAGACCTTCTGTCTCCTTTTTGAGTGTTCTACTTGTAAGCCATGACCAGGTCTTTTCTTTATCCACTTTGCCTTCAATCTTCTCCAAGAACTGGCCATGCAATGCTTTGTTCCGCCAACTGTCCATGCGACATTGAGTTACAGTTTTTCTGTACTGGTCCTTAGTTTGCTTCACCCTGAGAAGCTTCCTATTATTGACCTCCATCAACGCTGACTCTTTGCTCTCCTTCACATGTTCAGCTAATAATAATAATAATAATAATAATAATAATAATAATAATAATAATATTATTATTATTATTATTATTATTATTATTATTATTATTATTATTAATTATATTTGTATGCCGCCCCTCTCCGGAGACTCGAAACATAGAAACATAGAAGAATGACGGCAGAAAAAGACCTCATGGTCCATCTAGTCTGCCCTTATACTATTTCCTGTGTTTTATCTTATGATGGATATATGTTTATCCCAGGCATGTTTAAATTCAGCTACTGTGGATTTACCAACCACGTCTGCTGGAAGTTTGTTCCAAGGATCTACTACTCTTTCAGTGAAATAATATTTCCTCACGTTGCTTTTGATCTTTCCCCCAACTAACTTCAGATTGTGTCCCCTTATTCTTGTGTTCACTTTCCTATTAAAAACACTTCCCTCCTGAACCTTATTTAACCCTTTAACATATTTAAATGTTTTGATCATGTCCCCACTTTTCCTTCTGTCCTCCAGACTATACAGATTGAGTTCATTAAGTCTTTCCTGATACGTTTTATGCTTAAGACTTTCCACCATTCTTGTAGCTCGTCTTTGGACCCCTTCAATTTTGTCAATATCTTTTTGTAGGTGAGGTCTCCAGAACTGAACACAGTATTCCAAATGTGGTCTCACCAGCGCTCTATATAAGGGGATCACAATCTCCCTCTTCCTGCTTGTTATACCTCTAGCTATGCAGCCAAGCATCCTACTTGCTTTTCCTACTGCCCGACCACACTGCTCACCCATTTTGAGACTGTCAGAAATCACTACCCCTAAATCCTTCTCTTCTGAAGTTTTTGCTAGCACAGAACTGCCAATGCAATACTCAGATTGAGGATTCCTTTTCCCCAAGTGCATTATTTTACATTTGGAAACATTAAACTGCAGTTTCCATTGCTTTGGCCATTTATCTAGTGAAGCTAAATCATTTACCATATTACAGACCCCTCCAGGAATATCAACCCTATTGCACACTTTAGAGTCATCGGCAAATAGGCAAACCTTCCCTACCAAACCTTCCCCGAAACGGCTCATAATAATGTAAGTCTAAGTGCTATTGCTATTCTCCTAAAATCACCAATACAAGGATAGACTGCGTCTGTGAAAGGAAGCTCCATCCTGCCATTATGCCAGGTCTCCCCCAATGGGTTGAACCCCCTTTGGATAAACAAATCCTGTGAGTTGTTTTGTGCTCATATCTTTCAAGGTTGCTCAGCTCTTCATAATGCAAAAAGGCCTCACACCCTGGCGAGTAAGCAGGAATAGCTTGGAGCAAACAGGCTTAATGAAGGTCGGGGAGAGGGGGGGGAAAAGCAGGTTTTAAACTCCAGTCACTTATTAACCACGATGCTTTGAAACCAAGGCGTTTATGACTTCTCGTTCTGGAATTCAAACTCATTTTTATTCTGTTCAAACAAGGATGGAGGCGGCAGGGGAATTTCTGGAGATAACAGATTAACAAATGAAACATCTTTTTTCCTTTACTAGAAAAATGTCCATTAAGGGTGGCCCGAATTTATCTTGCAAAGTGAGAAATTTGTACAGTGAGTTTTCTTCCGTTTTTATGACCTTTCTGGTCGTTAAGTGAATCCGATTTCCCGTTTGACTTTGGTGGTGAAAAATGGTTGCAAGTTCTTATTTTAAGTGCCGTTCGAACATTGAACGGTCACCAAATGGATATGTTGTAAGTCGAGGACTACCTATAATCCAGATATTTAGGACAGGAGGCCAGCTCTCTGTTGCTTCCAGAAAGGAACAATACAAATTTCAATTCTATTAATTAATTTCAATTCTTTTCATTTAAGAATTTTATAAAAATTATCAAAATACTGCATAATCCTCAGCATACGGCCGTAATTGAGCCCAAAATTTCTAACGCTAAGAGAGACACCTGTGAAGTGAGTTTTGCCCCATGTTACGACCTTTCTTCCAACGGTCGTTAAATGAATCCACTGCCGTTCCGAAGTCAGTCATACCGTTGTTAATTGAATCTAGCTTTCCCCTTGACTTTCGCCACAAAGGGGGATGACGTGACCTCAGGACACTGTCGTAAATATGAGTCAGTTGACAATCTGCTGAATTTTGATCACGGGATTATGGGGATGGTTGGGACGGTCATTAAGCGTGAAAAACGGTCACAAGGGATTTTTTTCAGCAAGGAGTTGGGCAGCTTATGAATTTAATAAATTAAATTAAATTCAGCACCATTGCAACTTTAAATGGTCATTAAATAAACGGTTGCAAGTTGTATTTCAGAAAGGACGGACACAGGGAGGAGGACTGTTTGAAAACCATCATGGCCGCCTGGGGGAATTCTGGGAGTTGAAGTTTAAATTTGTTGAGGTAAAAAGGTAAAAGGTCGACACTGTGAGGAGGGCTGTTTGAAAACCATCATGGCCGCCTGGGGGAATTCTGGGAGTTGAAGTTTAAATTTGTTGAGGTAAAAAGGTAAAAGGACGACACAGTGAGGAGGGCTGTTTGAAAACCATCATGGCCACCTGGGGGAATTCTGGGAGTTGAAGTTTAAATTTGTTGAGGTAAAAAGGTAAAAGGACGACACAGTGAGGAGGGCTGTTTGAAAACCATCATGGCCGTCTGGGGGAATTCTGGGAGTTGAAGTTTAAATTTGTTGAGGTAAAAAAACAGCCACATCCCACTGATCTAAAGAAAGATGCCAGAGGTTTCTGTCTAATTATAGCTAATTTACACACCACCCACTTATTTTAATAAGCCATTCTGAATGAAAAGAACAACAATAACAGCAACTTGAATTGTCATTAGGGGTATTACGAAAAAAGGAATTCCAGTCCATTGAAATGCATTGCTGCCTCGGTGTGAACATTAAGCGGTTTTGCTTGAATAAGCATATTCAAATGGACTTAGGTTTCCCTACCAGGGTGTTGAATAATTCAGAGTTTATTCAAAGGTTGGAAATTTCTAGCAATCTCTCCTTTAATACCTGTCATTCCATTCCTCCCACTCAAATGGCCTCCGTTCACTCAAAATGCAAACCTAACTCCTCTAAAAAATTTAAGAAATCAAATCAGGGTCCACTCTAACCAAGTTTACATTGGGGGGGAGGGTCAGTGGCATGAACTTATTTGTGAAATTGAATTTTTTTCTACTAAGGTGTTTCTGTTGGACACTAAAAATTCAGAGGGTTTATTGGGGAATCCTGCGAGGTGAAGTCCAGTTTCCACCTTAAAGTCTCAAAGCTTGAGAAAAACACTGGATTTGGCTAATCCGTTATATTATAATAATAAAATTATAATTATTTTATATAACTTATATAATTATAATACATAAAATTATAATTCTTTTAGATAATAACATTATTTTATATAATAATAATTGTAGGGTGTCCTGCCTAAGCAGAGGGTTGAAGACCTCCAAGGTCCCTTCCAACTATTCTATTCTATTCTATTCTATTCTATTCTACTCTACCCTACCCTACCCTATCCTATCCGATCCTATCCTATCCCATCCCATCCCATCCCATTCTATCCCATCCCATCCCAATATTCTATTCTGTTCTATTCTTTTCTGTTCTATCAGAATAATCAGGGGTATGTCAGATTGATGATAAACTGAAATGTTTGGAGAGGTTCGGGAAAAAAATTGAAGGAAAAGTTTTAATTGAATTGAATTGAGTTGAATTGAACTGAGCTGAGTTGAGTTTAATTTAGTTTAATTCAGTGGTTTCCAACCTGGGGGTCGGGACCCCTTTGAGCGTCGAATGACTGTTTCATAGGGGTTGCCTAAGACAATGGGGAAAAAACAATTTTCCCAGGGTGTTAGGAACTAAAGCTTCTATTCTGGCGCCTTGGAACATATTTTTACAACCCAACCAATATAGTGGGGGTGTCCCTCTGACCTTCCTGCCAATCAGCTTAAAGCTCCGTTGGGAGAATTGGTGCTAGACGTATGGTTGGGGGTCACCACAAAATGAGGAAATGTGTTAAGGGGTCATGGCATTAGAAAGGTTGAGAACCACTGTTTTAATGTAATGTAATTTATTCTATTTCTATGCTGCCCAACTTCCGAAGGATTCTGGGTGGCTTACAATAGGATTCGTGAAAGACTATGCATGTTTGGTGATTGCAATATTGATAGAAGAGAATTTTTGTAGCTCACAATAGAACAGTGGGGTCGTTGGTGTTCTCTTAACTTGGTCGTTTCAGTGTAGACGTTTCATGACCCAACTAGAGAACATCATCAGTGCCAGAAGGATGTTCCTTAAACCAATACACCATACACCAATACTAATTGAACAAACAAATTCAACAATAAATGGCAGCCTAACCAGAGAACCACCAAGAATTAAAACACTCCCATAGATATTGACAAGGCAAACCACTTATATAATAAAGAACAGACCCCATTCCATTCTATCATTGATTAAGTTCCCTAGTTGGGTCATAAAACGTCTGCAAGAAAACAACTGAACTCAAAGAGCACCAAAGACCCCACAGTCGTCGTCTTCTTCTTCTTCTTCTTCTTCTTCTTCTTCTTCTTCTTCTTCTTCTTCGTTGTCTTCTTCAGCATCATCTTCTTCTTCGTCGTCTTCTTCAGCATCATCTTCTTCTTCATCATCTTCTTCTTCCTCTTCCTTTTCTTCCTTCTCCTCCTCCCTGCAAATCCCCTTTCTCCCTTCCAGCACTGATGATGTTCCCTAGTTTGGTCATGAAATGTCTACAAGAAAACCCATCCCCCCTCCAGACTGCACTGAGCAGTCACAAATTATAATATTTTATTCTAAAGCTTCCAGAGTGAGAACAAGATTGGTATGGAGCATAGGAGGGAAAGGCTGAGCAAGATAAAAGTCTGCGAGAGGATGGTAATTATCCTAATCGTTTTGTGGGACCTCTTTACTTTCCTTGACTTAATTGCATGGTTTCGACCCGGTTTACAGCTCACCTGGAGCCTTTGGGAGAAGGGCGGGAGACGAATCCAAAGGAAAGAATTGGGCCTTGTTGTTATTTTCCAGGTATTTTTGTTCTAAGTTTTCGGCCTGGGGTGAGAACTTTCTGGTTTCCTTCCTTCCTCCGCCTGCCTCCAAGGGGTGACCCTTGTGGTACGTTTGCAGAAGCCTAACAAGCAAGACAGGAACCTTGTGTACAGATCTAAGGTACCGAAATGTCCAACCCCCACCCTGCTTTCTCCACCCTCCTTTTTGGGTGTGTTTGTGTTGTGGTTCCTTCTTCAACTCGTTTCTTTTTTCTCGGTCTTGTTCTTTCCTCTTTTTTTGCCAACTCGGTGTCGTCAAAAAACAAGCGGCTAAATAAACCCTGAAGTCATCAGTTGGTTTTATGTTTTATTTTTATTTTAAAACATAGAAACGTGGAAGACGGACGGCAGAAAAAGACCTCATGATCCATCTAGTCTGCCCTTATACTATTTCCTGTATTTTATCTTAGGATGGATCTATGTTTATCCCAGGCATGTTTAAATTCAGTTACTGTGGATTTACCAACCACGTCTGCTGGAAGTTTGTTCCAAGGATCTACTACTCTTTCAGTAAAATAATATTTTCTCATGTTGCTTTTGATTTTTCCCCCAACTAACTTCAGATTGTGCCCCCTTGTTCTTGTGTTCACTTTCCTATTAAAAACCCTTCCCTCCTGGACCTTATTTAACCCTTTGACATATTTAAATGTTTCGATCATGTGTCCCCCCTTTTCCTTCTGTCCTCCAGACTCTACAGATGGAGTTCATGAAGTCTTTCCTGATACGTTTTATGGTTAAGACCTTCCACCATTCTTGTAGCCCGTCTTTGGACCCGTTCAATGACGGGCTACAAGAATTTTAAAAATAGGCGACCCTGCATTTATGTATTACGCATCCGCTTCCGAAAAGATGCAGCTTTAGCAGAAAGGATAAGATAAAAGATTTACAGTACTGCATTTTTCGGTGTATAAGATGCACCTTTTTCCTCCCTAAAATAGGTTGATTATTAGGGTGTGTCTTATACTCTGAATGTACAGTAGCTTTTTTTTTCCCTTTCAGCCCTAACTAGCTGCTAATGATCTTCCCAGCTCCTAACTTGCAGGCTCTTTCATTGTTACTCTCTACAAATTATGTTTTCCAAGCCCTAAGTCTTTGCAGGGTTTTTTGCATTACTCTAACTTGCTCTGAGTAAGTTTCTTTCCAGCCCTAGCTAGGGGCTAACAATGTTCCCAGCCTCACCAATAAATCTTTTCTTTTTTCTTTTTTGCTTCCTTCCCACAATTTTGGCATCGACTCTATTATCAAAGGGCATCGGGCTCCTGGGAGCGTTAGTCTTGAATGGAAACTCATCAGCCAGCCCCGTCTCAAGTTTCTAGTCCTCATGGCTGAAACGGGACGACTTTGGCTAAACCGGCCATTGTGCCCTGCAGGGATCTTGTGAAAGTTAATTACCCCTCCCCCCCTTTTAAGTGACTGTTTGTCCTTCCTAGCGAGAAAGTGAGCTCTTCCTGGTTTCCGTGGACAACTGGTTGAACTTGTTGGGAAGTTGTATCCACAAAGACGCAAGACACCGTTTGTGTTCCTGCGGTTGTGTATTCGCCCTTTGCTGGGGTTTTAAAAGGAAAAGTTGCGGAAGATCCTTGTTTTAACAGGCTGGAACCTGTTATTACACTTTTTAAAAAGACCAGGCCAGGGTTTGCAGAACCACTCCAGCTGGGTTGGCCAGCAGGGTTCAACTCAATAAATGACAACTTGATAAAATTGAACGGGTCCAAAGACGGGCTACAAAAATGGTGGAAGGTCTTAAGCATAAAACTTACCAGGAAAGACTTAATGAACTCAATCTGTATAGTCTGGAGGACAGAAGGAAAAGGGGGGACATGATCAAAACATTTCAGTTAAAGGGTTAAATAAGGTTCAGGAGGGGAGAGTTTTTAATAGGAATGTGAACACAAGAACAAGGGGACACAATCTGAGGTTAGCTGGGGGAAAGATCAGAAGCAACATGAGAAAATATTATTTGACTGAAAGAGTAGAAGATCCTTGGAACAAACTTCCAGCAGACTTGGTTGGTAAATCCACAGGAACTGAATTGAAACATGCCTGGGATAAACATAGATCCATCCTAAGATAAAATACAGGAAATAGAAAAAGGGCAGACTAGATGGACCAGGAGGTCTTTTTCTGCCGTCAGTCTTCTATGTTTCTATGTTTCATAACGGTGGATTTGTCTGTTTAGAACCATGGCTAAGTACCAAACGCCAGATTATTTTACCTTTTAAGTGTATATTTGTTGATTAAAATTTATATTTAAATTTTCAAAAGTATATCAGAGTTGGAAGGGACCTTGGACGTCTTCCAGTCCAACCCCCTGCTCACTCAGGAGACCCAGCAGTGAGTTGCTACCGGTGTAGTACAGTTCTATGAACCAGTAGTGGTGGTGCCGTGTGGCTCCGCCCAACCCCGGATGCTTCTGCGCATGCGCAGAAGGTTTGTGTGCACCACCAGTAGGATGATGATGATGATGATAATAATAATAATAATAGTTGTTGTTATTATTATTATTATTATTATTATTATTATTATTATTATTATTATTATTATTATTATTATTATTATTATTATTAGAAACATAGAAACATAGAAGTTTGACGGCAGAAAAAGACCTCCTGGTCCATCTAGTCTGCCCTTATACTATTTTCTGTATTTTATCTTAGGATGGATATGTGTTTATCCCAGGCATGTTTACATTCAGTTACTGTGGATTTATCTACCACGTCTGCTGGAAGTTTGTTCCAAGGATCTACTACTCTTTCAGTAAAATAATATTTTCTCATGTTGCTTTTGATCTTTCCCCCAACTAACTTCAGATTGTTTCCCCTTGTTCTTGTGTTCACTTTCCTATTAAAAACACTTCCCTCCTGGACCTTATTTAACCCTTTAATATATTTAAATGTTTCGATCATGTCCCCCCTTTTCCTTCTGTCCTCCAGACTATACAGATTGAATTCATTAAGTCTTTCCTGATATGTTTTATGCTTAAGACCTTCCACCATTCTTGTAGCCCGTCTTTGGACCCGTTCAATTTTGTCAATATCTTTTTGTAGGTGAGGTCTCCAGAACTGAAAACAGTATTCCAAATGTGGTCTCACCAGCATTCTATATAGCGGGATCATAATCTCCCTCTTCCTGCTTGTTATACCTCTAGCTATGCAGCCAAGCATCCTACTTGCTTTCCCTACCGCCTGACTGCACTGTTCACCCATTTTGAGACTGTCAGAAATCACTACCCCTAAATCCTTTTCTTCTGAAGTATTTGCTAACACAGAACTGCCGATACAATACTCAGATTGAGGATTCCTTTTCCCCAAGTGCATTATTTTACATTTGGAAACATTAAACTGCAGTTTCCATTGCTTTGGCCATTTATCTAGTAAAGCTAAATCATTTACCATATTACAGACACCTCCAGGAATATCAACCCTATTGCACACTTTAGAGTCATCGGCAAATAGGCAAACCTTCCCTACCAAACCTTCCCCTATGTCACTCACAAACATATTAAAAAGAATAGGACCCAGAACAGACCCTTGTGGCACACCGCTTGTAACCTGACTCTGCTCAGAATACTCGCCGTTAACAATAACTCTCTGATGTCTACGCTTCAGCCAGCTTGAAATCCACTGAACTATCCAGGGATTAAGTCCAATTTTCACTAATTTATCTATCAGCTCTTTATGTGGAACCGTATCAAAGGCTTTGCTGAAGTCCAGGTAGGCAATATCCACGGCACCACCTTCATCCAACACCTTTGTGACATAGTCAAAGAAATCAATGAGATTACTCTGACATGATTTGCCTTCAGTAAAGCCATGCTGATTTGGGTCCAATAAGTTATTGTTTTTTAGGTGCTGATTTATCCTCTTTTTGAGTAGAGTCTCCATCATTTTAACTACCACTGATGTCAAGCTAACTGGCCTGTAGTTACCAGCTTCTTCTCTACTGCCCTTCTTGTGGATAGGCACAACACTGGCCATTCTCCAATCCTCAGGAACATCTCCTGTTAACAAGGATTGGATTGCAGGCCGCGGAGTGTTGACGAGACATGGGCATATCTAGGAAAGCCCATGATTGCTCTCGCGGCTGCATTCTGCACGATCTGAAGTTTCCGAACATTCTTGAGAGGCAGCCCCATGTAGAGAGCGTTGCAGTAGTCTTACCACCATTCATTTAGTGACCAAAGTTAAAACAGCACTGAAAATAGTGACTAAGGACTGTTTTTCACACTTATGACCGTTGCAAATTGAGACATATGGCAAATGACGGGGTCACACGGTCCCCTTTTACAACCTCCCGACAAGCAAAATCAAGACGGAAGCCAGATTTTCACTTTAATAACCTTAAACAAGGCCATTAAATAATAACCTTGCAGTGATTCACTTAACAACTTTGGTCATAATGTGAAGAAAACTCACTTAACAACTGTTCACACTTAACAACGGACCTTTCTGGCTTGATTGTGGTTGTAAGCAGAAGCCTGCCTATATATTAAATTAATATTGATTTATTAAATTCATATGTATTTTTAAAAATTTTATATTTATTAAATTTATCTGCTGCCCGTCTAGCTAGACAAGTGAAACTGGACAGTTGGAATTTTGAATCCAGGCTGGTGCTTAGCCTCTAAATCACCCTGGTTTAACCTGAGACTGGGCTGGACTACATGTCCCATCACCCACAGCCAGCCTGATTACAGGTTGGGGGGAGAGGGGAGGGAACAGACCTTATTAGAAACTCCCCAAAGTCATCGAGGGATGATCTTTAATTAATTTCTGGTGGAGGTTAATTAAAAGAGAATGACCTGTCAGCCAGGTGTGTCTCACCTGGCCGACAGGTGGTTCCAGAAGGCACCTGGATTCTCTCGGCCAAGAAAAGGACAGAAAGACGAGGCAGGAAAATGTGGGGAGGGGCAACGTCTTACTTCCAGGGTTGGCAAGAAATAGTGTGTGTGGGGGGGAGGAAGATAAGGGTTGGGGACCAAAATCTGAGCCCCCCCCCCCTTATACTGTGGGGTCCTTGGTGCTCTCTGAGCTTGGTGGTTTCCTCGCAGACGTTTCAAGACCCAACGAGGGAACATCATCAGTGGTAGAAATCTGTTATTCTACTCTATTCTATACCAGAAGTCCAGTTGTCCTTTGAAAATAGCAGTAGCATTTAGACTTATATACCACTTCGTAGTGCTTTCTACAGCCATCATTAAGCGGTTTACAGAGTCAGCATATCACCCCCGACTATCTGGGTGCTCTAAATATCTGTCTGTCTGTCTGTCTGTCTGTCTGTCTGTCTATCATCTATCTATCTATCTATCTATCTATCTATCTATCTATCTATCTATCTATCTATCTATCTATCATCTATCATCTATCTATCATCTATCATCTATCATCTATCTATCTATCTATCATCTATCTATCATCTATCTATCTATCATCTATCTATCTATCTATCTATCTATCATCTATCTATCTATCTATCTATCATCTATCTATCATCTATCTATCTATCTATCTATCTATCTATCTATCTATCTATCATCTATCTATCATCTATCTATCATCTATCTATCTATCTATCATCTATCTATCTATCTATCTATCTATCATCTATCTATCTATCTATCTATCTATCATCTATCTATCTATCATCTATCATCTATCTATCTATCTATCTATCATCTATCTATCATCTATCTATCATCTATCTATCTATCATCTATCTATCTATCTATCTATCTATCTATCTATCATCTATCTATCTATCTATCATCTATCTATCATCTATCTATCATCTATCTATCTATCTATCTATCTATCTATCTATCTATCTATCATCTATCTATCTATCTATCATCTATCTATCATCTATCTATCTATCATCTATCTATCATCTATCTATCATCTATCTATCTATCTATCTATCATCTATCATCTATCTATCATCTATCTATCTATCATCTATCTATCATCTATCTATCATCTATCTATCTATCATCTATCTATCTATCTATCATCTATCTATCTATCTATCTATCTATCTATCTATCATCTATCTATCATCTATCTATCTATCTATCTATCTATCTATCATCTATCTATCATCTATCTATCTAATCTATCATCTATCTATCATCTATCTATCATCTATCTATCTATCTATCTATCATCTATCTATCTATCTATCTATCTATCATCTATCTATCTATCTATCTATCTATCTATCTATCTATCTATCTATCATCTATCTACCTATCTGAGGGTACAATATATATATATATATCCCAGTAAGGGTATGTCTATCTGACGAGAGCATAACAAGCTTGAAATAGGTCTGTACTAGGCTCCCTTCTTTTTCACTTATCAGCAAAAATATGAAATATGAAAAATGTGAAATTGATTGTCAATCAGTGTTGCTTCCTAAGTGGACAGTTTGATTTGACAGAAGTTTGATTTACTTGGAGTTATATTGTATTGTTTAAGTGTTCCCTCTATTTTTTTGAGCAGTGTATTCACATCTATATATAGCAATAGCAATAGCATTTAGACTTATATACCGCTTCACAGTGCTTTTACAGCCCTCTCTAAGCACTTTACAGAATCAGCCTTTTGCCCCCAACAATCTGGGTCCTCATTTGACCCACCTGGGAAGGATGGAAGGCTGAGTCAAACTTGAGCCGTAGTGAGATTTGAACTGCTGAACTACAGCTAGCAATTAGCTGAAGTAGCCACTGCGCCACCCCGGTGAAAGGAAGGAAGGAAGGAAGGAAGAAGGAAGAAGGAAGGAAGGAAGGAAGGAGGAAGGAAGGAAGGAAGGAAGGAAGGAAAGAAAGAAAGAAAGAAAGAATGGAAGGAAGGAAGGAAGGAAGGAAGGAAGGAAGGGAAGGAAGGAAGGTAGGAAGGAAAGAAGGAAGGAAAGAAATAAAGAATGGAAGGAAGGAAGGAAGGAAGAAGGAAGGAAGGAAGGAAAGAAAGAAAGAAAGAATGGAAGAATAGAAGGAAGAAAGGAAGGAAGGAAGGGAAGGAAGGAAGGTAGGAAGGAAAGAAAGAAAGAATGGAAGGAAGAAAGGAAGAAAGGGAAGGAAGGAAGGTAGGAAGGAAAGAAGGAAAGAAGGAAGGAACGAAATAAAGAATGGAAGGAAGGAAGGAAGGGAAGGAAGGAAGGAGGAAGGAAGGTAGGAAGGAAAGAAGGAAGGAAAGAAGGAAGAAGGAGAGAGAGAGGCAGAGACAGAGAGAAAAAAGAAAGAAAGAAAGAAAAAGAAAGGGCAATAGCATTTAGCATTTATATACTGCTTCATGGTGCTTTCACAGCCCTCTCTAACCGGTTTACAGAATCAGCACACCTGGGCTTAAAAAGCACCTTTGGGATGTAGGGCTTCAACTTTTTTTGCTTTACATTACGCAACCTTTTAAGCCTTTCCTAGAACAACAAAACTATTTTAATCATCCCCAGCCTAAAATTGGGATTTTTTTCTTTTGACGTTTCAAGGGCCAAAAAATCCAGAACTGGTTTCCAAATGGAAAAACAAAACTCGACGGAGTCTCCTCTTTCGTTAATACGAGCCAAGTTTCAGGCTTCTCCGCCGACTCATCTCATTTCTTCCTGGTTTCCTCCATTGTGGGCGTTAAGTGTGTCTTTCCGTCTTTCTGCATCTCGACGGACTTAAACGTTATCTAGTCATTAAGTTTTCAGTTTTTATTTAAAGATTTACCTCCGGAACTGTCTGCTACCACACGAATCCCAGTGACCGATAAGGTCCCACAGAGTTGGCCTTCTCCGGGTCCCATCGACTAAACAATGTCGTTTGGTGGGCCCCAGGGGAAGAGCCTTCTCTGTGGCGGCCCCGGCCCTCTGGAACCAACTCCCCCCGGAGATTAGAATTGCCCCCAACTTCCCTGTCTTTCGTAAACTACTCAAGACTCATTTATACCGCCAGGCATGGGGGAGTTGAGATATTCCTTCCCCATGGCCATTACAAGTTGTGCATGGTATGTTTGTGTGTATGTTTGGTTTTATAAATAAGGGTTTTTAGTTGTTTTATTATTGGATTGTCACATGTTGTTTTTATCATTGTTGTTAGCCGCCCCGAGTCTGCGGAGAGGGGCGGCATACAAATCCAATAAATTATTATTATTATTATTATTATTATTATTATTATTATTATTATTATTATTATTATTATTAAAGCTCTTTGTCCGTTAAGCCAGTGTTTCCCAACCTTTTTTGAGCCGCGGCACATTATTCACATTTACAAAATCCTGGGGAACATTGAGGGGGGGGGGCTAAAAAAGTTTGGACAAAAAACCCCTCTCCTCCTCCCTTTCGCCCTATTTCTCTCTCCCTCCCTCTTTCTTTCCCTCTCTCTCTCCATCCCTCTTTCTATCTTCCTTCCTTCCTCTCTTTGTTGCTCTTTCTCTCTCTCTCCCTCCTTCCCTTTTTCTTTTTTTTCTGGCTTTCTCTCTTTCTCTTGCATTCTTTCTCTCTCTTTCTCTCTTGCTATCTCTCTTTTATTCTCTCTCTTTCTCTCTCTCTTGCTTTCTCTCACACACACACTCTTTCTCTCTCTCTCCCTTGCTTTCTCTCTCTCTCTTGATTTCTCTCTTGCTTTCCTTCTCTCTCTTTCTCTCTTGCTTTCTCTCTCTCCTCCTTTTTCTCTCTCTCTTTCTCTCTCGTGCACCACGCCGGCAACAGAGAGAGAGAGCGGAGAGAGAGTGGAGGGCGACTTGCCGGTCCGCTGCCCCCTGGATCAGCGGCCCCGCATGGCCCCAGCTCAGACTCCACCGTCGTCTTCGCCTCTGCCTAAGAGGCAGCAGCCACATTCACCCCTTCGCCCTTCCAGGTGTCCATGGCGCTCAGCGCCCAGCCACGCGCCGCCTCCGCCTCCCAGTACCCCGCCCGACTTCTACTTGCAGGAATGGGTGGTGGGGCACCACGAAGGGCGGCGTTGAAGCCCACCACAGCGCCGTTGTTGTCATCACGGCGCAAAGTCACGCAGTCCCGGATTGCTCGCTTCTCCAGCCAGCAAGCCGGCTGTCTGGAAAAGCGGCGCGCTTTTAAAACGCGGCGCTTTCCTGGGCAGCCGACTTTGCTGGCCGGAGAAGGGAGCGATTCAGGACTGCACGACTTTGCGCCACTTCAAAAATTTCTGCGGGGGTGGTGGTTTCCTAATGGCTGTGTGGGCGCACACCCACGGCACAGCTTAGAAGCAATGGTGGCCGACGCCCTCCCACCGGGCCCCAAAAGCTCACTTGCCATCACCGCCAGGGAAGCTCCAGCCAGGCCGGGCTCGCGGCACACCTGACTAGGTCCTGCGGCACACTAGTGTGCCATGGCACACTGGTTGGGAAACACTGCGTTAAGCAGCTGCGACCTGAGATTTGTTCCATTTCCAGTTGTTAAGTGAGACACACGGGCATTGACTTAGCTTGTCATAAAGTCGATCACTTGACACCACAACCATTGTACGAGTCATTTCCCATGCTCCTGATTTTTGATCACGGATGCTAGAATGGTCGTAAGTAGAAATCTTTAGAGAATAAAATTCTTTATTGGCCAAGTGTGATTGGACACACAAGGAATTTGTCTTTGGGGCCTATGCTCTCAGTGTACATAAAAGAAAAAGATACATTGGTCAAGAATCATGAGGTGCAACACTTAAGGATTGTCATAGGGGTCAAATGTGTGTCCCCACTCTTAGGAAGTTTCTCCTTAACTCCTTAACCCTTGAAAATGTCCAGAGATACTTCACCAGAAGAGCCCTTCACTCCTCCACTCGAAACAGAATACCCTACGAGACTAGACTTTCAATCCTGGGCCTAGAAAGCCTAGAACTAAGACGCCTTAAACAAGATCTAAGTATTGCCCACAAGATCATATGCTGCAACGTCCTGCCTGTCGGCGACTACGTCAGCTTCAACCGCAACAACACAAAAGCACACAACAGATTTAAACTTAATATTAAGTAACCGAGTTGTTGAAGTGTGGAACTCATTAACGGACTCTATAGTGTCATCCCCAAACCCCCAACACTTTACCCTTAGATTATCAACGGTTGACCTCTCCAGATTCCTAAGAGGTCAGTAAGGGGCAAGTGCACGAGAGGGCCTTCCGTCCCCTGTCCTATTGCTCTCCTATATCTCCTATACCTTTCTTCTATTCCTATATCTCTTCTTCTATTCTTTCATTGATATGTTCTATTACTATATCTTCTTTTCTATTCTTTCTTAGATATATTTTACTATGAGTATCTCCTCTATAACCTTCATCATGTATTTTACTATGTGTATATCCACTAAAACCCTCATTGCATATTGGACAAAATCAATCAACCAACCAACCAACCAACCAATCAATCAATCAATCAATCAATCAATCAGTCAATCAATCAAATAAAATAGGTTGCTTTTCTCCTTGATTGGTTTCCATCCATTGCTTCTTGATCTACCTTTGGAGAATAATTGGACCCACCCTTCTTTGTGGCATCCCTCAAATACAGTGATACCTCGTCTTACGAACTTAATTGGTTCTGGGACGAGGTTTGTAAGGTGAAAGGTTTATAAGACGAAACAATGTTTCCCATAGGAATCAATGGAAAAGCAATTAATGCATGCAAGCCTAAAATTCACCCCTTTTGCCAGCCGAAGCGCCTGTTTTTGTGCTGCTGGGATTCCCCTGAAGTTCCCCTCTATGGGAAACCCCTTCTCTGGACTTCCATGTTTTTGTGATGCTGCAGGGGAATCCCAGCAGGGGAATTCCAGCAGCGCAAAAACGGGCGCTTTGCTGGCAATGGAAGTCCGGAGATGGGGTTTCCCAGCGAGGGGAGCCTCAGTGAAATTGCAGCATCACAAAAACAAGGAAGTCCTCAAAACCCCACCTCCGGATTTCCATGTTTTTGTGATGCTGCAATTTCACTGAGGCTCCCCTCGCTGGAAAATCCCACCTCCGGACTTCCATTGCCAGCAAAGCGCCCGTTTTTGCACTGCTGGGATTCCCCTGCAGCATCGCAAAAACACGGAAGTCCGGAGGTGGTGTTTCCCATGGAGGGGAGCCTCAGGGGAATCCCAGCAGTGCAAAAATGGGCTGGCAACAGAAGTCCGGAGGCGGGGCATCCCAGTGGCGGTGACTTGGGTTTGTAAGGTGAAAATAGTTTGGAAGAAGAGGCAAAAAATTCTTTAAAAAAAAAATAAAAATACTTTATTAAATATGTACATTAAAAAAGAAAGAAAACGAAGAAAAAACAGAACAACAATACAACATTTGATATATACATATAATATACGACAAAAAATAAAGCATCATGCTTTATACATGGATTATTTGATATCGTAGCTTAGTATTAACACCTGCTAAATAGC
The DNA here is from genome assembly GCF_031021105.1 of Erythrolamprus reginae. Classification (NCBI taxonomy): domain Eukaryota; kingdom Metazoa; phylum Chordata; class Lepidosauria; order Squamata; family Dipsadidae; genus Erythrolamprus; species Erythrolamprus reginae. The sequence continues at coordinate 4,561,077 of NC_091952.1, read as the reverse complement.
AATGTAATTAGGTTGCAGCTCATTCATTTATAATAATATTTTCCCTTTATTGATTATTACACATGTATACATCTTGTTAATTTTCCTACTAATATGTCCATTTTTTGTTTCATTTTCTCAATGGTATAATAGTGCCTTATATTGATAATATTTCCTCTTAATATCAATTTGATTTTTCTCTCTAAATTTAATATTTTAAATAGTTTTATATTGTTATTCCCATTTTTCTTTTCTTTTCTTTTCTTTTTCGCAATCCAAACGTATCACCTGTCCCGAGGCAAAAAAATCTTAAACCCCGGGTTTGTATCTCAAAAAGTTTGTATGACGAGGGGTTTGTAAGACGAGGTATCACTGTACTGGAATCCTGCTATCATGTCCCCCCGAGTCCTGACTGTATCCAGTTCCTGAAGCTCTTCTACATATGTTTTAGTCTCCAGGCCTTTGATCCCTTAGTTGCTCTTCTCTGTACTTTTTCCAAAGGCTCAACATCTTTTTCTTTTTTTTTTTTTGCAACGTGGTGACCAAAACTGGATGCAGGATTCCAGGTGTGGCCTTACTAAGGTTTTACAATGCGATACTAATGTACTTCACGTGATTTCGATTCTATCCCTCTGTTAATGCAGCCTAGGATGGCATTAGCTTTTTTGCTCTCCTGCCATACATGGTTGGCTCATATTTAAGTGATTGTCCACTAGGATTTCAAGGGACTGGTTTGGAATCAGGTTTCGCCTAACCTGTAGTTCTACCTTTGGTTTTTCCTGCCCAGGTGTAAAATGTATGCTGTGAGTGAAGGATTGCTTGTACCACTATGGAATGAGTCAGGTTTTGGCTCTGTTCCGAAGAGGCATTGCACTAGGCAGATTGTTTGCTTGGTGACAACATCAGACATTGCTTTCCAAATAATAATGATAACAACAATAATGTTGACGCTGACATACCATCAGTCAATTGCAAAAGGCAGTTTGGCTTGGAATATTTTATTTATTTGTTTGTTTGTTTGTTTGTTTATTTGTTTATTTATTTGTTTGTTTATTTGTTTATTTATTTATTTATTTATTCAATACACAAATGCATAGGAAGAAAAATAGACATGTAGTAATATATATATAAGGGTAAAAGTGAACTTAGAGGAGAGGATATATGAAAGAAAGAAAATATATATGATAAGTGATAGAAAGGAAAGACAATTGGACAGGGGACGAAAGGCACACCAGTGCACATGTACGCCCCTTACTGGCCTCTTAGGAACCTGTAGAGGTCAATCATGGAGAGTCTAAGGGAGAAGTGTTGGGGGTTAGGGGTTGACACAATTGAGTCCGGCAATGAGTTCCACGCTTCGATAATTCGATTGTTGAAATCATATTTTTTACAGTCAAGTTTGGAGCGGTTCGTATTAAGTTTGAATCTGTTGTGTGCTCTTGTGTTGTTGCGGTTAAAGTTGAAGTAGCCATTGACCGGTAGGACGTTGCAGCATATGATCTTGTGGGCAATACTCAAATTGTGTTTTAGGTGCCGTAGTTCTAGGCTTTCAAGGCCCAGGATTGTTAGTCTATTTTCGTAGGATATTCTGTTTCGAGTGGAGGAGTGAAGGGCTCTTCTGGTGAAATATCTTTGGACATTTTCAAGGGTGTTGATGTCTGAGATGTGGTATGGGTTCCAGACAGATGAGCAGTAGTCTAGGATGGGTCTGGCAAAAGTTTTGTAGGCTCTTGTGAGTAGTGTGGGATTGCCGGAGCAGAAGCTGCGTAGGATCAGATTAACAACTCTAGAAGCCTTTTTGACGATATTGTTGTAGTGGGCTTTAGCACTTAGGTCATTCGATATTAGTATTCCAAGGTCTTTTACTGAGTGTGGGTTGGCTGTGAGAATTTGTTTATTCAGTTCGTAAGTGCGGTTTGGATTCTTTTTGCCGATGTGGAGGGTAGAGCATTTGTTGGTTGATATTTGAAGTTGCCAGGTGTTAGACCAGTCTGAGACAAAGTCCAGGTCTTTTTGGAGAGTGAGTATGTTGTCGGTGGTGTTGAAAAGTTTCACATCGTTGGCAAAAAGAACACAGTTGCTTTCGATATGGTCACAGAGGTCATTGATGTAGAGAATGACGAGAGTAGCTTACATCCTGCAGTGATGACACCTTTAACAATCTTGGGCAACAACTTCTGACTGTCCCAGGTCCTTGAAAGATAGATAAAAAATGTTTAAATCCAAGCATTTGAATTGCGTCCCCCAACCTTTTAATTTTTTTTAAAAAAAAATATTTATTTTTGTCAAGTATGTATTGGTAATATACAAAGATCTAACAATGTTTATATACATGATACTAGTGAGAGAGAAACATTAGGGCAGGGGATGGAAGGCACGCTGGTGGACTCATGCACGCCCCTTACTGACCTCTTAGGAATAGGGAGAGGTCAACAGTGGAGAGTCTAAGGGTAAAGTTTTGGGGGTTAGGTGATGTTACCATAGAGTCTGGTAGGGAGTTCCATGCATCAGCTACGGTTACTAAAATCGTATTTCCTTTAGTAGTAATATACATAGATATAACAAGCAGGAAGAGGGGAGGTTGTGATCCCGCTGTATAGAGCGCTGGTGAGACCCCATTTGGAATAATACTGTGTTCAGTTCTGGAGACCTCACCTACAAAAAGATATTGATAAAATTGAACGGGTCCAAAGACGGGCTACAAGAATGGTGGAAGGTCTTAAGCATAAAACGTATCAGGAAAGACTTCATGAACTCAATCTGTATAGTCTGGAGGACAGAAGGAAAAGGGGGGACATGATCAAAACATTTAAATATGTTAAAGGGTTAAATAAGGTTCAGAAGTGTTTTTAATAGGAAAGTGAACACAAGAACAAGGGGGCACAATCTGAAGTTAGTTGGGGGAAAGATCAAAAGTAACATGAGAAAATATTATTTTACTGAAAGAGTAGTAGATGCTTGGAACAAACTTCCAGCAGACGTGGTTGGTCAATCCACAGTAACTGAATTTAAACAGTATAGTATTCCAGTATTTGAGGGGCTGCCACAAAGAAGAAGGGACTCAACTTATTTTCCCAAAGTACCAAAAGGCAGGGCAAGAAACAATGGATGGAAACTAATCAAGGACAGAATCCACTTGGAACTAAGGAGGAACTTCCTAACAGTGAGGACTAGCCTTTCGTAAGCTCCTTAAAACCCACCTCTGTCGTCAGGCATGGGGGAATTGACATGTTCCCTCCCCCTAGGCTTATAAAATTTATGCATGGTACGCTAGTGTGTATGATTGGTTTTAATTTGTGGTGTTTTTTAAATTAACTTAAATATTAGATTTGCTTTACATTGTATTGTTATTGCTGTGAGCCGCCCCGAGTCTGTGGAGAGGGGCGGCATACAAATCTGATTAAACTTAAACTTAAACTTAAACTATTAACCAGTGGAACAGCTTGCCACCAGAAGTTGTGAGCTCTCCATCACTGGAGGTTTTTATAAGAAGAGACTGGGCAGCCCTTTGTCTGAAATGACACACGGGTGGACTAGAAGAGCTCGAAGGACCCTTCCAAGTCTGTTAAATGGGCCACGGTGTCCTGATCCTTGTGTTCTTCCCTGCATCCAACCACAGATGATCAAGGGATGGGCGGCCACCAGGAGGATCAATGAACGTCGACTGGAGATTGCAAAAGACAACATTTCCAAATTCAGCGCGGATCGTGAGCTTCCCATGAGCTCCCAATTTACTCACTATCCTTGCAGATGGTGAAACAGCTCGGATCTGATTCAGCCTCATTGTAGTGTTTGGCAGCTAGAAAGCTTCGTATCAGATGCTGAGCATCTTTTATTACCAAAGGACGAATTTTGGGGGTTTGGAAGGTTTCAACAAACAAAGAAAACAAAACGAAAGAAACACGGGGAAGAAACGATGGTGACAAATTGCACACTGCCAGAAAAATAAAATAAAATAAAATAAAATAAAATAAAATAAAATAAAATAAAATAAAATAAAATAAAATAAAATAAAATAAAATAAAATAAAATAAAATAAAATAAAATAAAATAAAATAAAATAAAATAAAATAAAATAAAATAAAATACAAAAATTAAAAATAAAATAATAAAAAAATATATTTTTTAAAAAAATTAAAAAATAAAAATTTAAAAAGAACTATAGACCAGCACTGACTGATCCAGTTCGGTGATGTCAGCAGCAGGTGACTACCAGTTGGGGCAAACCAGTCTGAACTGGGAGAAACCCACGTCTGGGCTACTTTTCTATAACATATTCTTGATTGGCCAAGTGGGATTGGACACACAAGGAATTTGTCTTTGGTGCAAATGCTCTCAGTGTGCATAAAAGATAGAATAGAATGGAGTGGAGTGGAGTGGAGTGGAGTGGAGTGGAGTGGAGTGGAGTGGAATGGAATGGAATAGAATAGAATAGTGGTGGCGAAGATAAGAGAAGAGAAGAGAAAGAAGAGAAGAAGGGGGATAGGATACAGTAGAGTAGAGTAGAGTAGAGTAGAATAGAATTTTTTATTGGCCAAGTTTGATTTGACACACAAGGAATTTGTCTTTGGTGCAGATGCTCTCAGTGGACATAAAAGAAAAAGAGACATTGGTCAAGAATCATGAGGTCCAGCACTTAATGATTGTCCTAGGGGTCAAATAAGCAACGAGGAAACAATCCTATGTCGAAAGCCGAAGCCATTTTGCTGAATCGTTCTTTATTCTTCCTCTTTCCTCCTCCTCCTCCTCCTCCTCTTGCCTTTCCTTGGATTGCGCTTCCCTCGGCCTCTCTCCATCGGCCGTTGTGAAACTATTTGGCTGTGTACACACGCAACGGAGGCGGCTGCCTGAATGACTCCTAACAAACGCCCGCTGCCCAATGTCAAATCGAATCAGCTTTAAGATCAGTGGGAAAGTGGGGAGGCTTGGATCCCAAGGGATCTTTTCCCACCCTCTCCGCCAACCCTTCCAGGTCAACAATCTTTCTGGAGCCTCTCCAACACACACACGAAACACGTGCGGCTGCCCCACAACTGATCCGTAGTCCGGCTGAAATTGTCCAGCCCTTCGCCAGAAGAGCCCTTCACTCCTCTAATAATAATAATTTAATAATAATAATTTATTAGATTTGTATGCCGCCCCTCTCCGAAGACTCGGGGCGGCTCACAACAATAATAAAAACAATATTGCAGTGGAACAAATCTAATATTAAAAAAACATATAAAACCCTATCATTATTTAAAAAACCAAACAGCACATTCATACTAAACATAAAACAAAGTATAAAAAAGCCTGGGGGAAAGGTGTCTCAACTCCCCCATGCCTGGCAGTATAAGTGAGTCTTGAGTAGTTTACGAAAGACAGGGAGGGTGGGGGCAGTTCTAATCTCCGGGGGGAGTTTATTCCAGAGGGCCGGTGCCGCCACAGAGAAGGCTCTTCCCCTGGGGCCCGCCAAACGACATTGTTTAGTCGACGTGACCCGGAGAAGGCCCACTCTGTGAGACCTTATCGGTCTCTGGGATTCGTGTGGGAGCAGATGGTAACTGTAACAGAACACCCTACGAAACTAGACTTACAATCCTGGGTCTAGAAAGCTTAGAACTACGACCCCTTAAACATGATCTAAGTATTGCCCACAAGATCATATGCTGCAATGTCCTGCCTGTCAGCTACTACTTCAGCTTCAACCACAACAACACAAGAGCCCACAACAGTTACAAGCTTAATATTAACTGCTCCAAACTTGACTGTAAAAAATATGACTTTAGTAACCGAGTTGTCGAATCATGGAACTAATTACCAGACTCCGTAGTGTCATCCCCTCACCCCCAACACTTTACCCTTAGACAATCCACGGTTGACCTCTCCAGATTCCTAAGAGGTCAGTAAGGGGCGTACATATGTGCACTAGAGTGCCTTCCGTCCCCTATCCTATTGTATCTCCTATATCTCCTATATCTTCTCTTCTATCCCTATATCTTTCTTCTATTCTCTCATAGATACATTTTATTCCTATATTTTCTCTTCTATTCTTTCTCTAATACATTTCACTCAAGTATATCCTCTATAACTTTCATTGTGTATTATTGTGTATTGGACAATATATATATATTGACAATATATATGTATATATATGTCACATGTTTTTTTGCTGAATTTAAAAATTAAGGGAGACTAGGATAGATCTATTTCGGCCTTATTTTGGCCTCATCAGGTAGCCATACCCACTGGGACTTGAACCTGCAACCTTTGCCTTGTAAGGCAGAGAATTATCCTCTAGGCTACAGTATCGAATCCCTTCAGCTCTGCACCAGGGAAGGGTTACATATTTTTGTGTCGAATCACCCTGGTGTATTGAAGGAACATCACAGCTCCTTATTTGCCTCTCCGCCCAACACAGGGCCATTTCCAAGGCAGTTAATTTTATTAACAGCCGACAATTCTATCTGTATGTGTCACATGTTTTTTTGCTGAATTTGAAAATTAAGGGAGACTAGGATAGATCTATTTCAGCCTTATTTTGGCCTCATCAGCTAGCCATACCCACTGGGACTTGAACCTGCAACCTTTGCCTTGTAAGGCAGAGAATTAACCTCTAGGCTACAGTATCCAATCCCTTCATGCATACATACATACATATATCAATGTTTCTCAATTATTTTCTGTATTCCCCCCCATCCCCAGGAAGAAGTAAACACTTTACGCCCCCCCCAACTCTCCACCAGGATGATTGTTTGCAATATTCAGCAAGTTTTCACTGGAAAAACTCAACCAGCTGATCAATGTGATTGGAGTGTAATGTGTTCAAGTGACACCTTAGAAACATAGAAACATAGAAGATTGACGGCAGAAAAAGACCTCCTGGTCCATCTAGTCTGGGCTGATACTCTTTCCTGTATTTTATCATAGGATGGATCTATGTTTATCCCAGGCATGTTTAAATTTAGTGCATTTATCAACCACGTCTGCTGGAAGTTTGTTCCAAGCATCTACTACTCTTTCAGTAAAGTAATATTTTCTCACGTTACTTCTAATCTTTCCCCCAACTAACCTCAGATTGTGTCCCCTTGTTCTTGTGTTCACTTTCCTATTAAAAACACTTCCCTCCTGAACCTTATTTAACCCTTTAACATATTTAAATGTTTCGATCATGTCCCCCCTTTTCCTTCTGTCCTCCAGACTATACAGATTGAGTTCATCAAGTCTTTCCTGATACGTTTTATGCTTAAGACCTTCCACCATTCTTGTAGCCCGTCTTTGGACCCGTTCAATTTTGTCAATATCTTTTGTAGGTGAGGTCTCCAGAACTGAACACAGTATTCCAAATGTGGTCTCACCAGCACTCTATATAGCGGGATCACAATCTCCCTCCTCCTGCTTGTTATACCTCTAGCTATGCAGCCAAGCATTCTACTTGCTTTCCTTACTGCCTGACTGCACTGTTTGTTGCCCCATTTTACAACATATATGGCCACAGCTGTTAAAAGCGAAGATGGCACAGTGGTTAGAGTGCAGGACTGCAGGCTCCTTCAACTAACTGCTAGCTGTAGTTCAGCAGTTCAAATTTCACCACCGGCTCAAGGTTGACTCAGCCTTCCGTCCTTCTGAGGTGGGTAAAAAGACCACTATGAAGCAATATACCTATAACCCTAAATGCTATTACTTTTTAAAAAATTGTTTTTATTGAAATATATACATAAAAAGAAAGAAAAACAAAACAAAAAACTCACAGAACATACAAACATTGACATACACACACAAACAAAGAGATGTTTGAATTAAAATATTTTCATCCATTTATTTATTTTTATTTATTTTGTCCAATACACAATGAGGGTTTTAGTGGGTATATATCTATATACACATAGTAAAATACATGATGAAGGTTATAGAGGAGATACTCATAGTAAAATATATCTAAGAAATAATAGAAAAGAAGATATAGTAATAGAACATATCAATGAAAGAATAGAAGAAGAGATATAGGAATGGAAGAAAGGTATAGGAGATATAGGAGAGCAATAGGACAGAGGACGGAAGGCACTCCAGTGCACTTGTACTCACCCCTTAGTGACCTCTTAGGAATCTGGATAGGTCAACCGTAGATAATCTAAGGGTAAAGTGTTGGGGGTTTGGGGATGACACTATGGAGTCCGGTAATGAGTTCCACGCTTCGACAACTCGGTTACTGAAGTCATATTTTTTACAGTCAAGTTTGGAGCGGTTAATATTAAGTTTAAATCTGTTGTGTGCTCTTGTGTTGTTGTGGTTGAAGCTGAAGCAGTCGCCGACAGGCAGGACGTTGCAGCATATGATCTTGTGGGCAATACTTAGATCTTGTTTAAGGCGTCTTAGTTCTAAACTTTCTAGGCCCAGGATTGAAAGTCTAGTCTCATAGACTTTCAATAGACACTTTATAATCATAATAACAACAATAGAGTTGGAAGGGACCTTGGAGGTCTTCTAGTCCGACCCCCTGCTTAGGCAGGAAACCCTACACTACTTCAGACAGATGTTTCTCCAACATCTGCTTAAAAACTACTTTCACTGTTGAGGCATTCACAACTTTGTCTCCAAAGTATTTGTTATGGCTTACAGTCAGCAAAAGAGAAATTGCTCTGGTTATTTAATTTATATACACATTTCTTACGCTTTTTACTGCCTCGTTTCTATCATTATTGCAATATTTCAATTAATACACCTCCTATACTTTGCCTATTGCTATTCGGTGAATCCCTGCTAATTGTTAAGTTGACTTTTGCTTCTTGGAAGATTGCAAACATCTTCTGATTCCAAGCGCTGACACCGCAGTCACAAACAGGTGCCAGTTTGCCAATCATTTAAATATTGATCAGGTCAACGACGGAGATGCTGCAAATGGACGTGCCAGTTTTCCAAGCATCCGAACAGATGCGGCATCAGCCAAAAAAGTGAATCCATCCTGGGTTGCGTAAACATAGGCAGAGCATCAAAATCACATGAAGTATTACTACTGTTTTATAAAGTGAAGAGCATTTATAATATGATCAAAGGCCTGGGGACTAAAACATAGAATACAGTAGAGTAGAGTAGAGTAGAGGAGAACAGAAAAGAATGGAAAAGAGAGGAGAGGAGAAGAGAAGAGGAAGGGAAAGGGAGGAGAGGAGAGGAGAAGAAAGAAAAGATATAATGGAATGGAAGATTGGAATGGAATGGAATGGTATAGAATAGAATAGAATAGAATAGAATTAGGATTGCCCCCCACCCTCCTTGTCTTTCGCAAACTGCTTAAAACCCACCTCTGCCGTCAGGTATGGGGAAATTGATTCCCCTGGGCCGGTTCCGTTTTATGTATGGTTTGTCTGAGATGTATGATTGTTTTTTATATTAAGGGTTTTAAATTGTTTTTAACCATTGGATTTGTACTGTTTTGCTGTTGTGAGCTGCCCCGTGTCTTCGGAGAGGGGCGGCATACAAATCTAATGAATAAGAATAAGAATAAGAATAAGAATAAGAATAAGAATAAGAATTAAGAATAAGAATAAGAATAAGAATAAGAATAAGAATAAGAATAAGAATAAGAATAAGAATAAGAATAAGAATAAGAATAAGAATAAAATTCTTTTATTGGCCAAGTGGGATTGGACACACAAGGAATTTGTCTTTGGTGCAGATGCTCTCAGTGTACATAAAAGAAAATATATATTGGTCAAGAATCATGAGGTGCAACACTTTAATTATTGTCATGGGGTTACAAATAAACAGGAAACAATCAATATTATATAAATCATAAGGATGCAAGTAACAAGTTACAGTCATACAATTTATTTGTGGAAGGAGAGGGAGGATGGGGATGATGAGAAGATTAATTGGAGTGCAGCCTTAGTGAATAGACAGTGATGGAAATAAGGAGGAACTTCCTGATGGTCAGAGCGATCAACCAGTGGAACAACCTACCAGCGGACGTTGTGAACTCCAATACTCTGGACATTTTTAAAGAGGAAATTGGACTGCCATTTGGCTGGGATGCTATAGGGTTCCTGCTGAGGCAGGGGGTTGGAACTTGATGACCCGCATGGTCCCTTCCAACTCTAACAATAAATAAATGAATGAATGAATGAATGAATGAATGAATGAATGAATGAATGAATGAATGAGGGAATTACTTGTTTAGCTGAGTGATGGCGTTCGGGGGGAAACTGTCCTTGTCTAGTTGTGTATGTTCTGTTCTGTAATGTTTATGTTATGTGGTGGTGGTGGTGGGTGGTGGATGTTTGATTTGTATGCATGTGTACTTGTATTTAAGTGTTGTCTTTCAAACTATTTCAATTTTTTTTTTAAAAAAAAAAAAGGGGAACCAGTCTCCAGTTGTATCCAGTTGTGTCCTTGTATCCAACTTCAATGGGGAAAAGCAGCATGCCAAATTCAATGTACAACAACTGATGTCGCACTTAAGCGACATGAACATTGGCCCCCCATGGTGGTACATTCGAGTACCACCTGGAATAGATGCTAGTGGGCGGTGTGGTGAAAGATTTGGAGTCCCCCGCTTTTGTTGCGTAGAGCCGCAAACTGCGTCAGTGTGTAACTTTGACGTCAGCCGGCGTCTGTTCAGCTGACTTTATCGCTAGGGGTTCTATAAAGAGATGGGTGACAAACATGAATTGGATGCTTTTCAGAT
>NC_091952.1:4545438-4547938 GCF_031021105.1 Erythrolamprus reginae | reverse complement strand
TACAAGTCCTCCATGGAATCCTCTTTGTGGCTCTTCTCTGCTCTCTTTCTAGAGTCTCAGCATCCTCTTTGCATCGTGGCGACCAAAACTGGATGCGCATATTCCAAGCGTGGCCTTAGCAAGGCCATGTAAAGTGGTATGAACCCTTCACGGGATCTTTTCTAACTAGGCTGTCAGATCCATGGGTGATGCAGCTGACTCAGTTTCCCACCAGGCCAGTGAAGGGCCGGGAGCGGATGCTAAGAGCCAGGCTTGTGGGAATGATTCAGTCAGCATGGCGTGACCTGGCGTAAACACTTCCCGACTCCGTTCGACTGTCGGGCTGGAAGATGGCAATCTGCCTACGTGTTTCTCCTGCTTGCCTCCCAGGCACGGCAGTTTCACTCCGCTTGCTTTGCTAACTCCCGAACCTGATGACGGGCGCACAGTCTTCCTCCAGTGAAGCCCTCAGCTGATGCCAGTCTTGGAGGGGGGAAGGGGGTTTGCATTGCCTTAGCAGCCTCGGGTCTTTTAAATGCAAAAAAGAAGGAAGGAAGGAAGGAAGGGAGGGAGGGAGGGAGGATGGACGGATGGAAGGATGGAAGGATGGAAGGATGGGAGGGAGGGAGGAAGGAAGGAAAGAGAAAGAAAGGAAGAGAAAGAAATGAATAAAGGAAGGAAGGAGAAGGAAGAGAAAGAAAAGAAGGAAGGAAGAAGAAAGGGAGGGAGGGAGGAGAACAAAGGGAAGAGAAGGGAAGGAAGGAATAATAATAATAATAATAATAATAATAATAATAATAATAATAATAACTATTATTAATTAGATTTGTCTGCCAAGGAAGGAAGGAGAAAGAAGGGAAGAGAAAGGAAGGGAGGGAGGGCAGAATGGAAGAGGAGGGAGGGAGGAAGGGAAGGGAAGAAGGAAAGAGAAAGAAGGAAAGAAAAGGAAAGAAGGAAGGAGAAAGAAGGGAAGAGAAAGAAAGGGAGGGAGGGAGAGAAAAAGAGAAAGAAAGAAAGAAAGAAAGAGAGGGGGAGGGAGGGAGGAAGAAAGGAGAAAGGGAAGAGGAAAGAAGGAAGGAAGAGAGAGAGAAAAAGAGAGAGAAAGGAAGGGAGGGAGGAAAGAAAAAAGGAATGATAGAAGAAATTGAAATAGCACTTAGACTTATCGACCGCTTCACAGTGCTTTCCAGTCCTCTCTAAGGGGTTTACAGAGAGCCAGCCTCTTGCCCCCAACAATCTGGGTCCTCATTTTACCCACCTCGGAAGGATGGAGGCTGAGTCAACCTTGAGCCTGGTCAGATTTGAACTGTCAAATTACGGGCACTTCAATTGCTGTACTCCAACAACACTTCTATAAATACGGTCCTTGGGTTTTTGTAAACATGGTATTTGAGCCTTGAGCAATTTACAGGAAACCCTTTTTAGCTGAAATTAAATGCAGGGAGATTTGGGGCCAAGAGAAGGAAGCAGTTGTATAGTAATTTGATCGTCCTCAAATTACAGCCTCAAGCCTTTACAGATTACAGTTATAAAGATGGGACATTGGAGGGTAGTTTTGGTCACCACACGATGAAAAAGATGTTGGGACTCTAGAAATAAAGTGCAGAGAAGGGCAACAAAGAGGATTAGGGGACTGGAGGCTAAAACATAGGAAGAACGGTTGCAAGAAGTGGGCATGGCTGGTTTAATGAAAAGAAGGATCAGGGGAGACGTGGTAGCAAGTCTTCCAATATTTGAGGGGCTGCCAGAGAGAGGAAGAATGGGGTGAAGCTATTTTCCAAGGCACCTGAAGGCCGGACAAGGGATAACGGATGGAAACTGACCAAGGAGAGATTCAACCTAGAAATAAGGAGGAATTTTCTGACAATGAGAACAATCCACTGATGGAACACAAGTTGCCTTATGAAGTTGTGGAAGCTTCATCACTGGAGGTTTTCAAGAAGAGAAGGAAGGAAGGAAGGAGGGAGGATGGAAGGATGGAAGGATGGAAGAAAGAAATGGAAGGAGGGAGGGAGGAAGGAAGGAAGAAGGATGGAAGGAAGGAGGAAGGAAGGAAGGAAGGAAGGAAGGAGGAAGGAAGGATGGATGGATGGAAGGAAGGAAGGAAAGAAAGAAAGAAAAGAAAGTGAGAGAGAGCGAGAGAGCGGGGGTTTGGACTAGATGACCTCCAAGGTCCCTTCCATCTCTGTTAATTGTTCATTTGTATCCTATGCCCAGGGCTTCCACTCGGCCCCTGGATGCCTCAGAATTATGGGATAGATTGGTTGAAGAACATGCCAAAGCTCCAGGTGTCCTTGTTGCTGTGTCACTTGAGTTTGCACTTTGGTGCATTGAGGTAGTAACTAGTAGCAGTTCTTTCGGGTGCCAGGTTTTCAGCCTGGAGCTCTTGTCGAGAATTTGTGGCTGAGCCAGGGCCCAGACGCCAACTCCCCCAGGTGCAGAAGTTACAATGGGTGTGCCCTTTCATCTTTCTCCAAGTGATGGGTGTTTAAAGACTACACAAAGCAAGGAAGAGAAAGAG
>NC_091952.1:4471109-4545238 GCF_031021105.1 Erythrolamprus reginae | reverse complement strand
TCTCCCTTCGGCGGTGGATTGTCGCTACAAGAAGCCTCACAGGGATCGCCAGCTTCGCCATGCCGGTGGAGACGCTCCAAGCCAGCCGCACCGTGACCGCCACGGCCCCCTTCACCTCCGCCATGCCCTTCCGTATCCTCAACAAGGGCCCCGAATACTTTCGCCGGCCTCCTGTCAGCACCTCCCGGAAACTCAGCGCCGTGGAACGCCTGGAAGCGGACAAAGCCAAGTACGTCAAGAGCCAACAAGTGGCCACCACCAAACAAGACCCCGTCCGGCCTTTGGTGCTCAAACAGCCGCTGTTCACTCCCGGGGGTCCGGCGGGCCATGTTCACCCCAAACCGCAAAGTCCCTCAAGTCGGGCGTCGGGGAGAAGGCGTCGGGCCCAAATCATCCCTCAACTTGGAAATCCTCAACAACTTGATCAATTTTTGTGACGGGCCCCTCGCCTTCCCGAAAGCGGAGTTGACCTCTCCGGACAGCCCATGGATAGCCAAAGTCCACGGCCGGAATCTGGACACCCCAAAGAAGAAACCCACCACCGACATGAGCAAACTCTCGCAAAGTTCGGCGTCTTCCAAGCCATCTAGCACCGTGGCGGTCCGGCGAGTGGATGTCCGGCCCTGTGGTGTATCGCCATCCAGAGCTACGCCCGCTGTCCAACTCTCTCCCCTCCCTGCACCCCCGGCGCCCCCCAAAAACCTGCCCTCCACCCCTCTCAGCTGCCCGAGCCCGAGGGCAGAGCAGTGGACCGATAGCGCCAAACGCCAGACCTTGTTACACCGGTCCAAGTCGGACTTGAGCGACCGATATTCGCGGGCCACGGCCGACTTGGAACGCTTCTTCAACTACTGCGGCTTGGATCCCGAAGACGTCGGCGACATGGAGATGGAGCGCTTCACGCGAGCCAGCTCGGACATCGTATCCGTCAAGTTCCACAGCGTCAGCACCAGCAGCTCGGTAGGGACCCGTTCTCGGCGCAGCACCGTCACGGTGGAGGACAGGCAAACGGAACGCATGCCCTACGGCATCTCCATCATCGAACGCAATGCGCGGGTTATTAAGTGGCTTTACGGACTCCGACAGGCGAAAGATGCGCAGAAGGTATCCAATGTATAGCAGCCGTCGGCGCGGGCGGGAGCCTCTCGGCATTGGCCCCGAGAGGCTCTTTATTTCTGTTTGCAACTCGAGAAAACAAAAAGAAAACATTTGTCATCTCTGGGACATTGTGGGGCCTCCCATCCGTCGATCCCTCGGATCACATTAACCTTAAAATCCTTTCCACCGTGAGGGGTTTGTAATCATGCGCGGGATCGCTTGCATTCTGCTTCTGATCCAAGCTTTCAAACGCACACACAAACACACGCACAAAATGGAGCAAAATGTTACTTTGGGGGTCCTTTGGCGGCTGTCCGAGCTTGGCTCCCTTTTGCTGACAGACGTTTCGCGACCCAGCTAGGTAACGTCATTTGTGGCTCGGAGGGAGGGGGGGCGGTTTGCTCTCTGTTTATAAACTTGTCCTGTCTTGTGTTGGTGGGGAGTGGTCTTCGTGGTGCCTTGATGAAAGGCTGTTGTTTACCGTGGGGTCCGTCAGGCTCCCCGAGCTAGTTCGTTTTTCTTGGAGACGTTTCACGACCCAGCTAGGGAACAGCATCAGTGCTTACAAGGGAGTGGGGTTTGTGGAGAAGAAGAGAGGGCGATTTGGGGGCTCTCTGAGCTTGGTGGGTTTTTTGCAAACATTTCATGAGCCAACTAGGTGACATCATCCATGTTAGAGAGGGTGGGGGTGGGTTTTGCGGGGCCTCAAGCAGGACTAGAACTCACAACCTTAGAAAGCACCAAATTCATCCCTGGCCTTCCAATATTCTTCTACTCCTTGTTGTGGGCTACTTAACCGAAAACCGTAACTCTAAACGTTCAAAAATTTCCCAGGGGAATCAGTCTGGTTTCCTACGGTGGCTGTGGATGATGGGAGTCAGGGATTATGTCACTTTTGAAGAGCCTCATTTTTTTTAGGCTCGTCGGGTGTCGTAAAAATCGCCCCCCCCCCCGCCCCCTTTTCTCTCCCAAATTGCCACAAAGAAGGAGGTCGCCACGTCCCGCCCACTCCAACATCGTGGGCCGTGCCACGCGATGGTGTATTGGAAGTGACATCATGGATACCCAGTGAGCGTGCCCACGGCGTCTTGGCGTTGGCAAGGGAGAAAGATGGGGAGTGTGGGTAGGGGGAGAAATATTACCCAGGCTATCCAATCAGAAGCCGGAATGGGTTCTCTCCGAGGGTGGCATTAGTGGGGGTTTGGCCCTGGGTACCGTGTTCGAGACTAAGAGGGGGCGGGATTTTATTTTTTTGTAGCTCAAATGAGAGAAGCATCTGGGAACAATAGAACGGCGGAGTGTGTTGGAAAATCCCCACGTTTTATTGTTAGGCAGGGGTTCACACTAGGCTTAGAGAAACATAGAAGATTGACGGCAGAAAAAGACCTCGTGGTCCATCTAGTCTGCCCTTATACTATTTCCTGTATTTTATCTTAGGATGGATCTATGTTTATCCCAGGCAGGTTTCAATTCAGTGACTGTGGATTGACCAACCACATCTGCTGGGAGTTTATTCCAAGCATCTACTACTCTTTCAGTAAATATACAGGCAGTCCTCGACTTAACGGCAGTCCGTCGAATGACCAAAGTTACGATGTCGCGGGAAAGCAGTTGGTTTTTTGAGTTTCCGACCGCATTAGCCTCGCGACGGTCGTGCACATACTGGGCCGGTATTTATGACGATTGCAGAAGCCATTGGACTGCTTAACGGCTATTCGCTTAACGGTCTTGCAGAAAAAGGTTGTAAAACGGGGACAAAGCTCACTTAACAACCATTTCACTTTGGAAATGTTGGAGCCATAAGTCGAGGATTAACCTGTTCTGGGGCTGGGGATAAAGGGAATTGTAGTCCACCAAAGCTTGGAAAGGGTTGGATTTTGGGCCAAATGCTTTTGTGATTTTATTTTGTTTTGTTTTGTTTTTTAAAAATAAGTTTTTATTAGATTTATTTACATTTATAAACAACATAGAAAAAGGAAATAAGACACAAACTTTACAAGCAATAGAATTTAATTTATTTTATTATTTTATATTTTATTTTATCTTATTTTTAAGAAATAATTTTTAATTAGATTTACGTACATTTAAAAACAACGTAGAAAAAGGAAATAAGACACAAACTTTACAAGCAATAGAATTTATTTTATTTTATTTTATACTTTATTTTATCTTATTTTTTAAGAAATAAATCTTTATTAGATTTATTTACATTTAAAAACAAAGAGAAAGAGAATAAGACCCAAACTTGACAAGCAATACAACTAACACATTTTATTTTTATTTTTTTTAAATTTATTTTGCCTAATGGGGTTTTCCCCCATTGGCTTCCAATTATCTGTCCTTTAACTCTCTCTCCCTTTCCGGAGAAAACCCTATACACAAATGAGCCCTGATTTATTTCATGGAAGGCACATCATGTGCTAACGCATCCTTTGTGTCTGGGTATCTTGTGGTCCAGCCTCTTTCTAGCTATTTTCCTGCCCATCCTCACTGAGACATAATGACGGGGAAAATTGCCTCTTTGCCATCATTTTCAGCTCACACAGATTTAAATTGGACCCAAATCGGGTCTTAATTGGGCAAGACATGGGGTGGCAGTTCAGAAGGTGAGGTCCTGTCTTAGCTTGGGCAATCTTGCCCAGTGGTGAGAGCTGCCAGATGATGTTGGGGATGGACAATATTTCTCTCGGTGGGGCTGGCTTTAAAGAGGCCGGCCACCTGCCCATCACCTGTTACAAGGGAGCCAAATCGCAGGAAATTTGTTTTGGGGGAATCAGCAGATCCTTAAAAGGTGGATCTGGAGGAGACCTCAAGAGGTCATCAAGTCCAGCCCCCTGCCTGATGTAGGAGCTCCAGATGGCTTGTGGTTAATGTCCTGGAGCAGAGAGGCCAGGTGTTTTGTGCGAATAACACATTTTAAGTCTGTTGTGCCATTCTTCAGGTACACCAAGTCCTCAACTTACAGGCTTTCATTAGAGTAGAATGCTTGGCTGCATAGCTAGAGATATCACAAGCAGGAAGAGGGAGATTGTGATCCCGCTGTATAGAGCACTGGTGAAACCCCATTTGGAATAATACTGTGTCCAGTTCTGGAGACCTCACCTACAAAAAGAGATGGATCAAATTGAAGGGGTCCAAAGATGGGCTACAAAAATGGTGGAAGGTCTTAAGCATAAAACGTATCAGGAAAGACTGAATGAACTCAATCTGTATAGTCTGGAGGACAGAAGCGAAAGGGGGGATACGATCGAAACATTGAAATATGTTCAAGGGTTCAATAATGTTCAGGAGGGAAGTGTTTTTAATAGGAAAGTGAACACAAGAACAAGGGGGCACAATCTGAGGTTAGTTGGGGGAAAGATCAGAGGCCACGTGAGAAAATATTATTTTACTGGAAGAGTAGGAGATGCTTGGAACAAACTTCCAGCAGACGTGGTTGGTCAATCCACAGGAACTGGATTTAAACATGCCTGGGATAAACATAGATCCATCCTAAGATAAAATACAGGAAATTGTAGAAGGGCAGGAGGTCTTTTTCTGCCGTCAATCTTGTATGTTTCCCACTTCTGGGGGACTACAGTCCCCATCATCCCTGACTGCATCAGGAACCTCGAGATGTGGTGTAGATATCATTTGCAGGATGCTTAAATTCAGAGCAGTGATTCTGTAGGAAAATATTTCACAAAAGAAAAGGGAAAAGTCGCTTGAAACAATACTTCTTTTCAGAAGAAGATAATTGGAAGGGACCCTAGAGGTCTTCTAGTCCAATCCCTTGTTCAAGTAGGAAACCCTTTACCAGCTCAGACAAATGGTTGTCCAATCTCTTCTTAAAAAAATAAACATTGATGGAGCAGTCACAACTTCTGGTGGCAGGCAGTTCCATGGATTAACTATTCTCACCGTCAGGAAGTTTCTTCTTTCATCCTAGGTTGCTTCTCTCTGCCATTAGTTTCCATCCATGGTTTCTTGTCCTGCCTTCTGGTGCTTTAGAGCAGGGGGGTCTCCAACCTCAGCAACTTTTATGACTTATGAACTTCAACTCCCAGAATTCAGCAAAGCTGGTTGAGAAATTATTGTGTGTTGAAGTCCACAAGCCTTAAAAGTTGCCAAGGAGACCCCTGCTTTGGAGAATAGGTTGACCCTCTTCTTGTTTGAATATTGGAATGTTGCCATCATGTCTCCCCTGGTCCTTCTTTTCATTTAACTAGCCCAGTGTTTCCCAACTTTGGCCACTTGAAGATATTTGGACTTCAACTCCCAGAATTCCCCAGCCAGCAGTTGTTCAATTGATGTTTCTCATTTAAAAACAAACAAACAAACCCCCAATGTTGGCTTAAAAGACTATTCCCCCCTGGAGAATCCTCCCTCCTTTATCCTCTCTGGAGAAGACACTTAAGCTCTGAAGGATGTTTAAACAATTGTTTAATTGATGTTTCTCATTTTAAAAACAAACCACAAATGCTGGTTTAAAGGACAGCTCCCTTTGGAGAACACCCCCTGCCTTACCCTCTTATCCACTTACGCCTCTACAGGACATTTAAACAATTGTTTAATTGATGTTTCTCATTTTAAACACAAACCACAAATGCTGGTTTAAAGGACCGCTCCCCCTGGAGAATCCCCCCCATCCTTATCTCTGTGGAGAAGACACTTAAGTGTGTGTTGCATGTGAGTCTGTGTTTGTGTGAACAGAGATCCCGGCCCTTGTCTTCGAAGAACGATGAATCTGCAAATGGCTGTTCTACTATTTATATTAATTTTTCCCCCTCTCCTTCCCTGGTTTGTTCTTTCTGTATATATTTGGACGTTCCTTTGTTCTGGGGATTTAATATGGAGGAAATGTTGCGAAGGGGAAGAAGGAGAAGGAGAAAAACACAAGTCTTGTAAATTTGTTTGTATTAAAAAAAAGTCTTGTTCTTTAAATGCAGCTTGTTGTGTCATTATTATTATTATTATTATTATTATTATTATTATTATTATTATTATTATTATTATTATTATTATTTTGCTGTTTCAACCCGGTTGGGTGGATCAAACTCAAGGGAGCAGCAGAAAAAATGAGTGGATTGGAGGAGAAGGAGGCTTTGTTATCCTTCCTCCTCTAATTAAGGGAGGAGGGCATAAAAACAGACCGGTACCCTTGTTACTAAGGGACGGAAGGTTAATCTGCAACCTCCCAGCGGAGGAATTAGGGTTTTGGATGGATCAGTCCAGCAGGTTGTTGCTGGAGGGCAGGCTGGGAAAAGGAGAAGGGGGCAGTGGGAGGGAAAGGATGAGAGAGATGGAGAGGGGAGGGGGGAGATGAGAAGAAAGGACGAAAGAGGAAGGGGGGAAGAAGGAAGGAAGGATGGAGGGAAGAATGAAAGGTGGACCGAAGGGAGGAAGGGAAAGAAGGAAAGAAAGAGAACAAACAAGAAAGGGAAGGAGAAGGAGAATGAAAAGAGGAAAGAAAAGAAAGGGAGGGAATGAAAAAGGGATGGAGAAAAGGAAGGAAGGAAAGAGGGAAGGGAAAGAGGAAGGGAAAGAAAGGAAAGGGAGGGAGGGAATGAAAAAGGGATTGAAAAAAGGAAGGAAAGGAAAAGAGAAAAGGAAGTAAGGAAAGGGAAGGAAAAGAAGGAAAGAAAGGAACAAATGGGAGAGGGAAGGAGGAAAGGAAGGAAAAGAAAAAGGGATGGAAAAGGAAGGAAGGAAGGAAAGAGCAACAGAAGGGAAAGAAGGAAGAGAGAAAGGGAAAGAACGAAAGGGGAAAGGAGGGAGAGGGAGGAAAGAAGGGAGAGAGAAAGGAAAGATACTAAAGGGCGAAGTGGCAGGAAGGGAAGAGGAAGAAAGGAAAGGGAAATAAGAAGCGAAAGAGGGAGGGACAAAAGAAGGAATGGAGGACTAGAGAAGGAGGAGGAAGAAAATGAAGGCAGAAAAAAGGGGAAGGAAGGCTGGGAAGAGAAAGGAAGGATGAAAACAGAGGGGAGGGAGGAAGAGAAAGGACTAGCATAACAAACTCAGACCAAAAAAAAAAAGAGGCCCAGAGAAGCAACGCAGCAGATGTCGGAATAATGGATCGCTTCAGGAGCTCGAGAGCGAATAAATTTAAATATAATAATAAAAAGAGCTCAGAGAAGACACACTCGGGCGCCTCCGCAACACCCATCTCTCTCACACAAGGGCTACGCCAGGGTTTCTCAAGGTGGCTGCCCTGGAGATGGGCAGACTTCAACTCCCAGAATTCCCAAGCCAGCCATGTGGGTGACTGGGGAATATTGGGAGTTGAAGTCCAGCCATCTTTAAAAATCACCATGTTTGCACAACTTTGGCTTTGGATATAGAGGACAGATTTTGGAAGGACTGTTATCTCTATGCTGCCCTCTGGTGGTCTTTGGTAATATTGCAACCCAAACAAAGGAGGATGAGATGGATGGGTGGGTGGGTGGGTGGGTGGGTGGGTGGGTGGGTGGGTGGGTGGGTGGGTGGAAGGATGGAAGGATGGATGGATGGCCGGACAGACAGACAGACAGATTGATAGAGGGTGGAAGGGTGGGAGGCAGAGTATATAACATATATAAATATATAAGGTATATACATTTATATAAATATAAATAGTATAGGTATATAAATATAGGTATATAAATGTACTGCTCAAAACATAAAGGGCACACTCAAATAACACATCCTAGATCTGAATGAATGAATGAAATATTATCATTGAAAACTTTGTTCTGTACAAAGTTGAATGTGCACAACAGCAGGTGGAATTGATTGTCAATCAGTGTTGCTTCCTAAGTGGACAGTTTGATTTCACAGAAGTTTGATTTACTTGGAGTTATATGGTGTTGTTTAAGTGGTCCCTTTATTTTTTTGAGCAGTCTATAATATAGGTATATAAATATACATTTTATTAAATATAGAAGGTATAAAATAGGTATTTATTTATTAATTTATATATTTATGAATTAATTTTATAGGCCACCCAACTCCTTACGTATGCTCGGCGGCGTACAGCAATTTTAAAAACAATATTTTAAAAAACCAGTTAAAAACACATAAGATTAAAAATCATTTACATCCTTTTGGGCTGGATCCAGATGGTAGCCTATAGCTCAATGGCCCAACTCATCGATATAAGAGGAGGATAGGATAAAATTGTGAAAAGACGAAGAAATTGGGCGAACAGAGAATCTTCAACAAGGTGAGTGACTCTTTAAAGCAAGATGCCAACCCCATTTTCCTTATCTTTTCAATCCTGTTTTTTCTCCCCTTTAAATTATTATTTATTTTATTTGGAAAAAAAATACTGTATTGGTTTTCAAATATATTTTAAAACACACAAATAAATAACAACAAAAGACAGACACATTAAACAAAAGCAACAAATTATATCAGCAAACATTCAGTATTTCTGCGTTGCTATATCAGATATTTCATTAAGTCCTATAATAATATACATATTAGTTAATTACAGTAATATCCATATTATTTCATACAATCACAAAATCCCTATTCAAGTCATTCGTATTTACCTATTTATATTTTTTATTTTACTAATCTTTATATATCTTTTGTAATCTTTTTATTTCTATTTCTTAACTTTGCCCATATTTCATGATACTCAGAATCTTTTTGGCCAATTAACGCCATCGTCAGTTTATCCATTTCAGAACAATTATATAATTTATTAATTACTGCTTTTTCTGATGGGGTTTTCTGTATTTTTCCAGTATGGGGCGAAGGTAATTCTGGCCGCAGTTGTAATATGTAATACTAGATATTATTATTTTATTATTTAAAAGCCACCTTGACTGATCTCGGGAAGCCAAGCCGGGTTGGCTGCCTTTGATCCTTGGATGGAAGACCACATGGTGATCCCTAAGGGAGAGGCGTGCTGCTGAAGAGCTGTCTGATGGATCCGTTTCCCAGCTGTCAAAAACAGCTGACGGGCAGGTTAAGCCTCCTGGCTCAGCCAGTTCCCAACTGGGCTATCCAAAAAACAGGAACTGTGGACTCCCGCCACCTGGCTCCGCCCATTGCCCCCAGGACCCTGTCCGTCTCGCTTGAAACCAATGGCAAGCCAGATCCAATGTTCTCACCTGGAAAGTCCCACCCACATGGCTGAATGGGTTTGCTTTGCTCTGTTCTTTCCCTCTCTGAGATGGGTGGCTTCCTTGCAAACGTTTCAATGACCCAACTATGGAACATCATCAATGCTAGGGGGGTGGAAAGGAGGAGAGGAGGAGGAGGAGGGGTTTCTTGGTGGTCTCTGAACTTGGTAGTTTTCTTGCAAACATTTCATGACCCAAATATATACCTTCACCAGTACTAGAAGAGACTGAGGTGTATGGTGCATTTATTTTATTTGTTTGGGCAGCTCACAACCAAATACACATAAAATGTAATATAGAACCACTTAAAACAGTTCAAACAATGTAAAAACCAGCAATTAAAATAACTAAAGCAACAGTGGTGGCTATGGAGGAGGAGGAAGGAGAAGAAGAAGAAGAGGAGGAGGAAGAAGAAGAAGAGCAGCAGGAGGAAGAGGAGGAGGAAGAGGAGGAAGATGAAGAAGAAGAAAAGGAAGAGGAGGAAGAAGAAGAGGAGGAAGAGGAAGAAGAAGAGGAAGAGGAGGAAGAAGAAGAGGGGGGAGGGAGGGAGGAAGAAGAAGAGGAGGAGGAGGAAGAAGAGGAAGAAGAAGAGGAAGGGGAGGAGGAGGGGAGGAAGAAGAAGAGGAGGAAGAAGAGGAGGAAGAGGAGGAGGAAGAGGAGGAAGATGAAGAAGAAGAAAAGGAAGAGGAGGAAGAAGAAGGAGGAAGAGGAAGAAGAAGAGGAAGAGGAGGAAGAAGAAGAGGAGGAGGGGGAGGAGGGGGGGAGGAAGAAGAAGAGGAGGAGGAGGAAGAAGAAGAGGAGGGGGAGGAGGAGGAGGAAGAAGAAGAGGAAGAGGAGGAAGAGGAGGAAGAGGAAGAAGAAGAGGAGGAGGAGGAGGAGGAGGACTGTGGGGTCCTTGGTGGTCTCTGAACTTGGTGCTTTTGTTGCAAACCTTTCAACGACCCAACTATGGAACATCATCAGTGCTAGACAGGAAAAGGGTTTGTGGGGAAAGGAGGAGCAGGAGGACTGTGAGGTTGTAAACGCCCCTGGGAACACCTGTCCTAACTTTCTACTGTCACTAAGGGAGCAGTCATAAGCCGAGGACCCTCCCTTCCTGAGGTTTCCTCTTCCATTCTCTTCGGCCCCTCCCAGCTGCCGGGATTGGTGAATGCAGCTGGCCAAAGTCTATGGAAATGGAATTTGAGCTGAACATGTAGAGGGGGGGAGGGAGCGGGAAACGAAAAATTCAAAAACCTGGCGTGGTTTTTGAGCAGCTGCCGGCACTGACGGTTGGGCTGTTTCGACAGGGCATCGTCCGTGGTTTCTTGCCAAGCGCCTGGCCTGGAGTCGCCTGGAGGCAGCAGCCCCTGGACATTTCTGACCCTTCCTCCCCAGCTGCCCTGTGGAAAAAGCAGAGCTGAAATAGTAAATTGTACAAGTTCATAGAATCACAGCCATCTGGCAGCAAGAATGTTTGCAGCTCAGGGTTTGGATTGTGGGGTCCTGGGGGGTCTCTTGAGCTTGGTGGCTTTCTTGGAGACCTTTCATTGCCCACCTACATACCATCAGTAGAAGAGAGAGGGGTGTGGGGTGAGGAGGAGGAGGGGGAAGAAGAAGAGGAGGAGGAAGAGGAGGAGGAAGAAGAGGAGGAGGAAGAAGTAGTAGAAGAAGAGAAGGATAAGGAGGAGGGGGAAGAAAAGGAGGAGGAGATGGAGGAGGGAAGGGAAGAAGGAAGGAAGGAAGGAAGGAAAGGAAAGAAAGAAAGAAAGAAAGAAAGAAAGAAAGAAAGAAAGAAGGGGTGTAGGATTACTAGAAGAGAGAGGGAAGGAGGAGGAGGAAGAAGAGGAAGAAAGAAGAGCTGCAGTGTAGAACCTCTGACCTTGGTGCTTTTCTTCCAGACATTTCATGGTCTACGGAGAGGGACCGCATACAAATCAAATCAAATCAAATCAAATCAATAAACAAACAAACAAACAAACAAACCTCCAGTGATGGAGCCACCCACAATTTCTGGAGACCTTCCAAGATCTCAACCTGGCAACTTCTCACCTGCTTCTTCTCTGGTTCTTCTGACAGGTCATCTCCTGGGTGTCCTTTACCGGAACCCTCACCTACGTCAAGGTGACGCTAGGGATCATCCTTCACGCCTGCAGCCACAACGCCCTGGTTTGGTACGGTGCGGGGGAGCAGCTGGGGTCTCTGGTAAATAAGAAAGAAAGTAAGTAAGTAAGTAAGTAAGTAAGTAAGTAAGTAAGTAAGTAAGTAAGTAAGTAAGTAAGTAAGAATTAAGTAAGTAAGTACGTAAGTAGGTAGGTAGGTAAGTAAGTAAGTAATTAAGTAAGAATTAAGTAAGTAAGTACGTAAGTAGGTAAGTAGGTAGGTAGGTAGATGGGTAGGTAAGTAAGTTAGTAAGTAATTAAGTAAGTAGGTAGGTAGGTAGGTAGGTAGATAAGTAAGTAAGTAAGTAATTAAGTAAGTAACTAACTAAGTAGGTAGGCAGGTAGGTAGGCAGGTAAGTAAGTAATTAAGTAAGTAAGTGGGTAGGTAGGTAGGTAAGTGAGTAAATAAATAAATAAATAAATAAATAAATAAATAAATAAATAAATAAATAAATAAATAAATAAATAACAACAACAACATCAGTTCTGGAAGAGAGGGTTTACGGAGAGGAGGAAGAGAACAACAACTGTGGATGCTTTCTGGGCTTGATGATTTTCTGGAAGTCATTTCATTACCAAACCAGGTAATATCTTCATTGCACTGACAATGTTACCTAGTTTGGTCAGGAAATGTCAGCCACAAAAGTACCGAGGGCCCCATAATCCCAGAGTTGGAAAGGGTCCTCCGAGGTCTCCTAGTCCAACCCAGTACCCAAGGCAGTAGGTCTTACATGCCATCCCAGACAAATGGTTGTCCAGTCTATTTTGCTAAAAATAAAAAATCCTCCAGCCACAGAGCTTCCACCCCTGTTCCACCAAGGAAATCTCTTTTCACTCTTTACATTTTAATAATATTGATGTGTTTATTATTTTTACTTTCTTCAATATACTGCTCAAAAATATAAAGGGAACACTCAAATTGCACATCCTAGATCTGAATGAATGAAATATTCTCAAAGAATATTTCATTTGCACAACTATCCCATTTGCACAACAGCAGGTGAAATTGACTGTCAATCAGTGTTGCTTCCTAAGTGGATAGTTCAATTTCACAGAAGTTTGATTTTCTTGGAGTTATATTCTGTTTTTTAAGTGTTCCCTTTATTATTATTTTTTGAGCAGTGTATTTTGAAGTATGTAATTAATAAAATCTAGACTTTGGGGCAGGGTGAGGCAATATAGCCTGCAAGATAAATCATTGAAGTATATATGACATTATTTTGTTAATGGGAAAAAGCATGTACTAATTTATATACTTGAGACAGATTGTAATCTAGTGTATAATTAATATAATAAAAATATAGTGACTTTAATGCTAATATAATGCTAATATCTGTAAGCACACTGCTCAAAAAAATAAAGGGAACACTCAAATAACACATCCTAGATCTGAATGAATGAAATATTCTCATTGAATACTTGGTTCTTTGCAAAGTTGAATGTGCTGACAACAAAATGAAATTGATGGTCAATCAGTGTTGCTTCCTAAGTGGACAGTTTGATTTCACAGAAGTTTGATTTACTTGGAGTTATATTCTGTTGTTTTTAAGTGTTGCCTTTATTTATTTTTTTGAGCAGTATACTATTATTAATTTAATTTTCTTTGATTTTCTTCTGTATTTACTATTGTGTTTTCTTTTTAAAAGTGGGAAATGAATATAGATGTTTCAAAAGAAAAGAAATCTCTTTTCGCTCTCGGGGAATTTGCAGACTGTCTCGCTCTTTAGTGAGGTTTCCCCCCCACCCAATTGCTCCTCTTGGGGCTATTTTGGGGGGCTCCAAGTGCAGGCAGATAGGAAGGAAATTCTAGCTTCCTCGGGGATCTTTTTTTTTCCTCCTGAAATTCCGTGGGGGCTTATTTTAGCAAGCAGACAAACTTTCTGTGGGAAGTGATCTCTTAATTCTTTTATTTAAAGATGTGCTTGACCTCGATCTGCGTCATTGCATTCCATGGGGCTCCAGGCTGGAGGGGGAGCTGATGGGCTGGAACAGCCATGCGTGGGGTGAGTGTGTGTTGTGTTAGAGTGGAACTGGGGTTGTGTGTTGTGTATGTAAGTGCCAAAGCCCACTGCAGCAACATAGCCAAGAAGGCTTCAAGAGTTGTAAACTTAATCCTACGTAGCTTCTGCTCTGGCAATCTCACACTACTCACCAGAGCTTACAAAACTTTTGCCAGACCCATCCTCGAATACAGCTCATCTGTTTGGAACCCATATCGCATGTCAGACATCAACACCCTCGAAAATGTCCAGAGATACTTCACCAGAAGAGCCCTTCACTCCTCCACTCGAAACAGAATATCCTACGAGACTAGACTTTCAATCCTGGGCCTAGAAAGCCTAGAACTAAGACGCCTTAAACAAGATCTAAGTACAGTATTGCCCACAAGATCATATGCTGCAACATCCTGCCTGTCGGTGACTGCTTCAGCTTCAACCACAACAACAACAACACAAGAGCACACAACAGATTTAAACTTAATATTAACCGCTCCAAACTTGACTGTAAAAAATGTGACTTCAGTAACCAAGTTGTCGAAGCGTGGAACTCATTACCGGACTCCATAGTGTCATCCC
The DNA here is from genome assembly GCF_031021105.1 of Erythrolamprus reginae. Taxonomy (NCBI): domain Eukaryota; kingdom Metazoa; phylum Chordata; class Lepidosauria; order Squamata; family Dipsadidae; genus Erythrolamprus; species Erythrolamprus reginae. The sequence continues at coordinate 4,531,333 of NC_091952.1, read as the reverse complement.
CAAACCCCCAACACTTTACCCTTAGACTATCCATGGTTGACCTATCCAGATTCCTAAGAGGTCAGTAAGAGGCGAGTACAAGTGCACTAGAGTGCCTTCCGTCCCCTGTCCTATTGCTCTCCTATATCTCCTATACCTTTCTTCTATTCCTATATCTCTTCTTCTATTCTTTCATTGATATGTTCTATTACTATACCTTCTTTTCTATTCTTTCTTAGATATACTGTATTTTACTATGAGTATCTCCTCTATAACCTTCATCATGTATTTTACTATGTGTGTATATATATATATATATATACCCACTAAAACCCTCATTGTGTATTGGACAAAATAAATAAATAAAATAAAATAAAACTGTGTGTTTGTGTATTATGCCTACGTGGTAATGGCTGAGCTGCAAATCAGGAAATCAACTCTGACCCCCCCCCCCCCCCCCCAGTTGTATAAGGACGTGCCGTTTTAATAGTCAAAAAGAATCTGGAAAAAATATTGTTTTAACGGATGAGAATAGATGACAGGGTAGGCATTGATTAGAATTGGAATTGAGATTGGAATTGAAGTTATGAGTTGAAGGAGTAAAAGGGAGAGAGAGAGAAAGGGAGGGAGGAAGAAAAAGAAAATAAATAAATAAATAAATAAATAAATAAGAAAGAAAGAAAGAAAGAAAGAAAGAAAGTAAGAAAGAAAGAAAGAAAGTAAGAAAGAAAGAAAGAAAGAAAGAAAGAAAGAAAGAAAGAAAAAGATAAAAGATAAAGGATGAGAGAGCGAAAGAGGAAACAAGGAATAACAAATAGAAGGAAGAGGAAGGAGGAAGGGAGAGAAAGAGGGAGGCTGAAGGGGGAAGGAAGGAAGGAAGGAAGGGAAGGAAGGAAGGAAGGAAGGAAGAGGGAAGAAGAAAGAAAGAAGGAAAGAAGGAAGCATGAAAAAAGGAAAGGAAGAGGAAGAAAGGAAAAGAGGAAACAAGGAAGTAAATAAATAAATAAATAAAGAAGGAATGAAAGAAAGAAAGAAGAAAGAGAGAGAGAGAAAGAAAGAAAGAAAAAAGAAAGAGGGAAGAAGGAAGGAAGGAACGAAGGAACGAAGGAAGGAAGACAATATTCAGGCCATAATCCCCTCTTAAACTCCACCCAACCACCCACATACACAGGACCCTTTAGAATCCAGATTTGTGTGTGTGCGTGTATCTGTATAAGGAGACCTTATACAGAATTACAGAATAACAAAAGTTGGAAGGGACCTCAGAGGTCATCTAGTCCAATGCCCTACTCAAGCAGAAGACCCTATACCTGGGAGGGCCTCCCTCTTTCTCTCCCTTCTTCCTTCCTCTTCCTTCCATTCGTGATTCCTTGTTTCCTCTGGACACAGTATAATTCCAAATGTGGTCTCACCAGCGCTCTAAGCAGCAGGATCACAATCTCCCTCTTCCTGCTTGTTATACCTCTAGCCATGCAGCCAAGCATTCTACTCGCTTTCCCTACCGCCTGACCGCACTGCTCACCCATTTGGAGATTGTCGGAAATCTCTACCCCTAAATCCTTCTCTTCTGAAGTTTTTGCTAACACAGAACTGCCAATGCAATACTCAGATTGAGGATTCCTTTTCCCCAAGTGCATTATTTTACATTTGGAAACATTAAACTGCAGTTTCCATTGCTTTGACCATTTATCTAGTAAAGCTAAATCATTTACCATATTACAGACGCCTCCAGGAATATCAACCCTATTGCACACTTTAGAGTCGTCGGCAAATAGACAAACCTTCCCTACCAAACCTTCCCCAATGTCACTCACAAAGATATTAAAAAGAATAGGACCCAGAGCAGACCCTTGTGGCACACCGCTTGTAACCAGGCTCTGCTCAGAATACAGTTGAGGGCCGGCCACAGAAGGCAGATTGCATGTTCGCACAATCTGTGACAAACCTCGTCTCCCACTTGGCTACCTTTCTGACTCAAAAGCGTGGCAAGTGTGACAGTCTTTGTTAGAAAGCCAGCTTTAGGACAGCCTGCACACACACGCATGCGTCTCAGTCCATCTGCTTCTCCGGCTGTGACAGAGTCGCCTTTCAGACGGTGTGGAAAACCGTAGGTGCAAATCACATGTCACAGTGGCAGAGCCAGGAAGGACTTTGAAGTTTTTCAGCCTGCCGTAATTGGCCTGTATAAAACCTACATGACCTTTAGGGGGCAGCAAATCTTCTCTTTTCAGCCCTCTAGAGGATGGGTAGAGTATTGCAGTCCAGATCTGTGATTAGGTATGGCAGGATGTAGATTAATTTATTTATTTATTTTGTCCAATACACAATGAGGTTTTAGTGGGTATATATCTATATACACATAGTAAAATACATGATGAAGGTTATAGAGGAGATACTCATAGTAAAATATATCTAAGAAAGAATAGAAAAGAAGATATAGGAATAGAACATATCAATGAAAGAAAAGAAGAAGGGATATAGGAATAGAAGAAAGGTATAGGAGATATAGGAGAGCAATAGGACAGGGGATGGAAGGCACTCTAGTGCACTTGTACTCGCCCCTTACTGACCTCTTAGGAATCTGGATAGGTCAACCATAGATAATCTAAGGGTAAAGTGTTGGGGGTTTGGGGATGACACTATGGAGTCCAGTAATGAGTTCCATGCTTCAACTCGGTTACTGATGTCATATTTTTTACAGTCAAGTTTGGAGCGGTTAATATTAAGTTTAAATCTGTTGTGTGCTCTTGTGTTGTTGTGGTTGAAGCTGAAGTAGTCGCCGACAGGCAGGACGTTGCAGCATATGATCTTGTGGGCAATACTTAGATCTTGTTTAAGGTGTCTTAGTTCTAGACTTTCTAGGTCCAGGACTGAAAGTCTAGTCTCGTAGGGTATTCTGTTTCGAGTGAGGGGTGAAGGGCTCTTCTGGTGAAGTATCTCTGGACATTTTCAAGGGTGTTAATATCTGAGATGAGCTGTATTCGAGGATGGGTCTGGCAAAAGTTTTGTAAGCTCTGGTAAGTAGTGTGAGATTGCCGGAGCAGAAGCTACATAGGATTAGGTTTACAACTCTTGAAGCCTTCTTGGCTATGTTGTTAAAGTGGGCTTTGGCACTTAAGTCTTTTGTTATTAGATCAGTGATGGCGAACCCCTTTTTGGTTTGCATGCCAAAAGGGTGTGTGTGCGTGTATTAGCATGCGCACATGTGTTCACACCCATTCCCACCCACCTACACATGCACGCCCCTATGCTGTCCCCTGAGCATAAGCACAATTCCCCCCACCGTCCCCATGCATGTGCATAGGCCTCACTGGAGCCTGACAAGGTAAAAAAACACTCAAATGGGCAAACCGGAAGTTCGAAAAAATGGACTTCCTTTTTGCCCATGGTGCTGGTTTTTTGCACTCCAGAGCCTTCAAGCAAGTTTCCTGAAGGCCCGGAATACGAAAAACAGCACAATGGGCAAACCGGAAGTCTGTTTTTCCGAACTTCCGGTTTGCCTGTTGTGACATTTTTCGCACTCCATGGCGTTAGGGAAGCTTCCCTGAAACTTCTGGAGGGCAAAACAGCCTTCCCCGAGGTCGAAAATCAACATGCCCACTGGAGCTGACATAGGACAACACCTCATGTTCCCTCCAATATGGCTCCACGTGCAGTGACGGGCCACCATCGCCAGCACTCCCAGAATGTGGCCAGTTCACGCATGCGCACTCCTGGTGCGAAATTCAGCTTCCTGTGCATGTGCAGAAGCCAAATCCTCAGGCGAGGAGGCTCATGTGAGATTTTGTTAATTTTCCGCAATTTTATTTGCTTTTGCGTATGTGCGAAAATAAGGTGAGAGCCCTCCGGCCGCCCCCCCTTTCCCTGTTTGGGACTCCACGTTCCGCCCCCGCCGCTCACAGTCCGCCCGGCCCTTAATAATAATAATAATAATAATAATAATAATAATAATAATAGTAATAGTAATAGTAATAGTAATAGTAATAGTAATAGTAATAGTAATAGTAATAGTAATAGTAATAGTAATAGTAATAGTAATAGTAATAGTAATACGGAGAGGGGAGGCAATAGTAATAGTAATAGTAATAGTAATACGAAGAGGGGAGGCAATAGTAATAGTAATAGTAATAGTAATAGTAATACGGAGAGGGGAGGCAATAGTAATAGTAATAGTAATAGTAATACGGAGAGGGTAGGCAATAGTAATAGTAATAGCAATAGTAATAGTAATAGTAATAGTAATACGGAGAGGGGAGGCAATAGTAATAGTAATAGTAATAGTAATAGTAATAGTAATAGTAATAGTAATAGTAATAGTAATAGTAGTTATTGTTGTTGTTGTTATTATTATTATTATTATTTTTGTTGTTGCTATTATTATTATTATTTAGATTTGTATGCCGCCCCTCTCCGTGGACTTTTGTGAGGCCTATGTCACCACTTGCTTACAAGAAGCTTCTGCCTCACCCTCGCTGCGCTGAGAAGATGGCGGGGAGCAGGCCGGAACCAAAAGAGGCGGGGCCAAGTTCCACCTGCGCGGCCTGCTCTGTGCTCTTCCGCATCGCAGGTATCTCTCGGCGCGGTGATGGCGCCCTGAGTGAGTCACGGCCTTCAGGAGCACAACGCTGCTCCCAAAGGTCACAACTTGCTTGGGGCGCCATCGCCGTGTGCGCCGAGAAATGCCTGCGGCGTGGGAGGACAGAGAGCAGGCCACAGGGCCAGATTCTCAGGCCCACCTCTGTTGCTTCCGGCCTCAGCTGCCACTCTAGGTGCCACGGCAAGATATTTTTTTCACCAAAATCTCTCACATGCGTCTCCTTGCGAGATTTTGCTTCACTGGGCGCACATGTGCGAATGCCGGAGACCCAAAGTTGTGCTCTTTTACTACTGGTGCGGTGTCTTCATCCATACTGGTAGGAAATAGCTACTGGTTCTACCCAAGGGCTGGATCGGCAGCATTTGGGGGGGGGGATCCCCATCATGTTTGTTTGTTTGTTTGTTTGTTTATTTATTTATTTATTTATTAAATTTGTATGCCGCCCCTCTCCGTAGACTCAGGGCAGCTCACAACAGTAATAGAAAAAACAATGTACAATACAAATCTAATAATTAAAACAAAAACCCCATAATTTAAAAGAACATACCATACATAAACAATATAGGTCTGGGGAAGTTGTCTCAGTTCCCCCATGCCTGACGGCAGAGGTGGGTTTTAAGGAGTTTATGAAAGGCAAGGAGGGTGGGGGCAGTTCTAATCTCAGGGGGGAGCTGGTTCCAGAGGGTCAGGGCCACCACCGAGAAGGCTCTTCCCCTGGGACCCGCCAAACGACATTGTTTAGTCGATGGGACCCGGAGAAGGCCAACTCTGTGGGACCTAATCGGTGTCTGGGATTCATGCAGCAGAAGGCGGTCCCGGAGATATTCTGGTCCGATGCCATGAAGGGCTTTATAGGTCATAACCAACACTTTGAATTGTGACCGGAAATTGATCGGCAACCAATGCAGACTGCAGAGTGTTGGTGTAACATGGTCATACCTAGGGAAGCCCATGATTGCTCTCGCAAATGCATTCTGCATGATCTGAAGTTTCCGAAAACTTTTCAAAGGTAGCCCCATGTAGAGAGCATTACAGTAGTCGAATCATGAGGTGATGAGGGCATGAGTGACTCTGAGCAGTGAGTCCTGGTCCAAATAGGGCCACAACTGGTGCACTACGCGAACCTGGGCAAATGTCCCCCTCGCCACAGCTGAAAGATGGTTCTCTAATGTGAGCTGTGGATCGAGGAGGACGCCCAAGTTGCGCACCCTCTCTGAGGGGGCCAATAATTCCCCCCCCAGGGTTATGGACGGACATATGGAATTGTCCTTAGGGAGACAAAACCCACAGCCACTCCATCTTATCAGGGTTGAGTTTGAGTCTGTTGACACCCATCCAGACCTCGACAGCCTCCAGGCACCAGCACATCACTTCCACTGCTTCGTTGACTGGACATGGGGTGGAGATGTACAACTGGGTATCATCTGCGTACTGATGATACATCACCCCATGCCTCTGGATGATCTCATGTGTTTATAGAGGACTCTAAATTTAATAAGTTATAATAATGCCAAAATGGATTCCTTTCCTGGAAAATGCCTCTTTTCAGCGGGCATCTGTCTGCAGAGCCAGGAAGAGAAAACGCAATCTGCAGGCTTGATTCATGTGCAAATTTATGCTCTTTTCATAGAGTAATTATTCCTCCTGGGAGTTGGGGGAGGGTGTCAGCAGCATGGCCCCTTCCAGCTCTATTTGATTCTATTTAGCCGCCGGTTTCTTCGATCTTACGCACACTGACTCCGGGCAGTTAGTGTAATGTCACGCAATGAAAAAACCTAGAGAGAGCCAGACAAGGATGCGGAGAAAAAAACCCACCCAGCAACGGCAACTCTGCCCGTAAACACCAGAAGGAAGGGGGGGGGATATCCAATAGGAAGAAAACATACGTAAACAAAAATTGGATCAAAAGGGAGAAAGAAAGAGAGAGATACACACACACATACAGACATGATAGATGAGAGAGAGGGATGGGGGGGAGAGAGTGGATAGATAGAAAGATTAGAATTAGGGATATATATGTGGGTATATGCGTAATCTTTTCTTTATGTACTTCATTCATTCATATTTTTGCCATGTTTATGTAGTGTATACTAGAGTTGGTGAGCAGAATGTATGGTGATTAGTGTATGTTTAAAGTGACAATTAACCTATTCTATTCTATTCTATTCTATTCTAGTGCAGTCCAGTCCAGTCCAATCCATTCTTCTCTGTTCTGTTTTATTATTGTATTCTATTCTATTTTGATGAAAGATACGTGATAGATAGATGATAGGAAGGTAGGTAGGTAGATGATAGAGATAGATAGATGGATGGATGGATGGATGGATGGATGGATGGATGGATAGATAGATAGATAGATAGATAGATAGATAGATACATACATACATACATACATACATACATACATACATACATACATACATACATGATAGAGAGGGAAAGAGATAGGTGATAGAGAAAGAAATAGGTAGGTAGGTAGGTAGGTAGGTGTGTAGGTAGGTAGATGATAGAGATAGATGGATGGATGGATAAAGATAGACAGAGAGAGATGACAGACAGAGAGAGAGAGAGAAAAACTGATTGATGATAGATAGAGAAAGAGAGAGGAGAAAAATAGATATAGATAGATAGATAGATAGATAGATAGATAGATAGATAGATAGATAGATAGATAGATAGATGATAGGTAGATGGGTAGATGGGTAGATGGGTAGATGGGTAGATGGGTAGATGGGTAGATGGGTAGATGGGTAGATGGGTAGATGGGTAGATGGGTAGATGGGTAGATGGGTAGATGGGTAGATGGGTAGATGGGTAGATGATGGGTAGATGGGTAGATGGGTAGATGAAGGGGAGATGGAGAGATGGATAGAGAGGTAGATAGATAGATAGATAGATAGATAGATAGATAGATAGATAGATAGATAGATAGATAGATAGATAGATAGATAGATGATAGGTAGATGGGTAGATGGGTAGATGGGTAGATGGGTAGATGGGTAGATGGGTAGATGGGTAGATGGGTAGATGGGTAGATGGGTAGATGGGTAGATGAAGGGGAGATGGAGAGATGGATAGAGAGGTAGATAGATAGATAGATAGATAGATAGATAGATAGATAGATAGATAGATAGATAGATAGATAGATAAATGATATATAGGAGGGGGAGGGAGGGGGGAGAGAATGGGGCTGGGTTGCCCATCCAGGTGCCAGCTTTGGTGCTTTCATCCCCAATTCACCCCCTCTTTTATCCTGCCCTCCTCCCAGCCAGCTGCTTGTTCGGAGCCCCTGAGGGGGGCACGGTGGAGGGAGGGGGAGGGTCGGGGGGGAGGAAAGAAGCCCGGGATCTGGGCTGATGTGAAAGCAATTACGATCTGTCTGTTTCCGAGGCAGGTAATTGCAGGGCGAACAGCTGAGGGCCTCCCCCTCTTTTGTCTCGCTCTCCAGCCACCCCCTCCCTCCCTCCCTCCCACCCCCCAAAGTAGGAGGTGGAGGCTTTCCTGCACGCAGGCCGCCCAGGAGTGGGGGAGGCTGTTGCTATGGCAACCCGCCGGGGATGCGCGATGGGGCAGAAGCAGATGCAGAAAACCCATATGGCTCCCCAGAGGATGCGGGCAGCCGGCAAGGTGCTATCTCGGCCTGGACCGGAGGCAACGTTTTGTCCGACGTGGTCCAGATGGAGATGCAGTGACCGATCCAGTGGGGTGGGAAAAAAACTGGAGCAGAGGAGGAGGGTTGGCTTGGGACTCCTCGGGTCCCCCTTCGCTTTGGTCCTCTCTTCGGGGAAGCCTCTCACTCCACCCGCATTGATTTATCTTAGAGGAGTTGGAAGGGACCCTGGTAGGCCATCTAGTCCAGCCCCCTCTCCTGCTTGCTCAAGCAGGAGTCCCTGCACTATTTTAGACAAAACGGCCATGCCATGAAGTTAAAATTTGGATTTAATTGAAGGAGAACCCAGAAGACAAAATTAGACTTTGTTTTTTGTAGGTAGCTTTTTATTTATATATTTATATTTATTTATTTATTTATTTATTTATTATTTAGATTTGTATGCCGCCCCTCTCCGCGAACTCGGGGCGGCTCACAACAAAAATATAAACAATCGTACAAATCCAAATAGATTCAATAAATTTAAGTATTTAAAATAGTTTTAAAAAGAACCCCACTATATTAACAAGCACACACACAAACATACCATACATAAATTGTACGTGGCCGGGGGAGGTGTTTCAGTTCCCCCATGCCTGATGACAAAGGTGGGTTTTAAGAACTTTACGGAAAGCAGGGAGAGTAGGGGCAGTTCTAATCTCCGGGGGGAGTTGGTTCCAGAGAGCCGGGGCCACCACAGAGAAGGCTCTTCCCCTGGGGCCCGCCAACCGACATTGTTTAGTTGACGGGACCCGGAGAAGGCCCACTCTGTGGGACCTAATCGGTCGCTGGGATTCGTGCAGCAGAAGGCGGTCTCGGAGATATATCTAGAATAAAGCTCTTTTTTCTTTTTTTTCTTTTTTGTATAAGTGAATGTTATAGAATAGAATAGAATAATAGGATAGGATAGTGTTGTGGTTAGCTCTGGCCCAGCTCCTGCCCCAAGGACTGTGGATATGGGGGAGACATCCACATGCTGCAGGCCTGTTTTCCCACTGGTGGAATCTGATGATGAAGGCTCCTCTGACCAAGAAGACATGAGTGACAGGGAGGAGGAGAGTGGGGCAGACAGCTCAGAAGGAGATCAATTATCTAGCTCCTCCTTGGATTCAGATCAAGAGTTAATGATACAGCCACGCATGTGGAGAGCGATGCGTAGGCAACAACAACTGAGAGATTATTATCAAAGGAAATGAGGCCACCTGTGGTTGGGTGGGGCTGTGGTCATTAGTGAGGCTGCTATAAAGAGCAGCCTGTGGGTTTGGCCATTGTGGAGGATTATCTAACCGTTGTGTTTTGTGCCTGCTTTACTGACTTTGACCTTTTGTGTGCTGATTTTTCCCCGCTTTGAAACTAAACCAGGGCAAAGTATGTTTCACTTTGTGAAAGAAGAAGGACTGTGAATTGCCTCACAGCTGCAAGCTAAGTATCTCAGAACTGATAAGGGACTTGTACAAATTACCAGTTTGTTTGGAGACGAGTGTTCTTTGCTATACCAAAAGAGGGCTTAGTTTAAGTGAATTTTCATTATAAAGAACATTGTTTTGAATTTTCAAACGTGTGTGTGTCTGAAATTTGTACCTGTGAATTTTTGGGAGGATTCTACCAGAGAGCCCGACAGAACAAGATAGGATAGAATAGAATAGGATTAGGAATAGAATAAAATAGAACGGAACGGAACGGAAAGAAATAGAATAGAATAGAATAGAATTCTTTTATTGGCCAAGTGTGATAGCACACACAAGGAATTTGTCTTTGGTGCATTTGCTCTCAATGCACATAAAAGAAAATATACATTTGTCAAGAATCATGATGTACAACACTTTGTCATAGGGGTCAAATAAACATTGAGGAAACAACCAATATTAATAAAAATCTTAGGATACAGGCAACACGTTACAGTCATACAATCCTAAGTGGGAGGAAATGGGTGATAGGAATGATGAGAAAAAAACTAGTAGTAATAGTAGTGCAGACCTTAGTAAATAGTTTGACAGTGTTGAGGGAATTATTTGTGTAGCAGAGTGATGGTATTAGGGAAAAACTGTTCTTGTGTCGAGTTGTCTTGGTGTGCAGAGCTCTGTAGCGACGTTTTGAGGGTAGGAGTTGAAACAGTTTGTGTCCAGGATGTGAGGGGTCAGTTGATATTTTCCCTGCCCTCTTTTTGACTCAGGCAGTCTACAGGTCCTCCATGGAAGGCAGCAGTTGTTTTTTCTGCAGTTCTGATTCTCCTCTGAAGTCTGTGTCGGTCTTGTTGGGTTGCAGAACCGAACCAGACAGTGATGGAGGTGCAGATGACAGACTCAATGATTCCTCTGTAGAACTGTATCAGCAGCTCCTTGGGCAGTTGGAGCTTCCTGTGTTGGCGCAGAAAGAACATTCTTTGTTGTGCTTTTTTGATGACGTTTTTGATGTTAGGTGACCATTTTAGGTCTTGAGATATGATAGAACCTAGAAATTTGAAGGTATCCACTATTGATATTGTGTTGTCTAGTATTGTGAGAGGTGGAAGGGTGGAAGGGTTTCTCCTAAAGTCTACCACCATTTCTATGGTTTTGAGTGTGTTCAGTTCTAGATTGTTCTGATCACACCACAAGGATAGTTGTTCAACTTCCCGTCTGTATGCGGATTCATCATTGTCTCGAATGAGTCCGATCACTGTTGTATCATCTGCAAACTTCAGTAGTTTAACAGATGGATTGTTTGAGATGCAGTCATTAGTGTATAGAGAGAAGTGGTGAGAGTACATGATTGAAACATTTAAATATGTTAAAGGGTTCAATAAGTTTCAGGAGGGAAGTGTTTTTAATAGGAAAGTGAACACAAGAACAAGGGGGGAATTGAGGAGAAATTTCCTAACAGTGAGGACAGTTAGCCAGTGGAACAGCTTGCCACCAGAAACCATATAGGCACTTCAACACTGGAGGTTTTTAAGAAGAGATTGGACAATCACTTGTCTGAAATGGCATAGATTCGCCTGCTTTGGCAGGGGGCTGGACTAGAAGACCTCCAAGGTCCCTTCCAACTCTGTTATTCTATTACTTTAGTTTGCCCGCAAAATCAGGTCAGCCAACTTGCCTTTTTGCCACACTAAGACTGATTGCAGCAGAATCTCGGCGATGATGCAAATGTTTCCTTTGCATTTCCAGATGATTAAAGGGGTCGCCTTGCGAGTATTTGGGATCTGCAAAATGGGCAGAACTCCTGTCAAAACTTGCCTTAAGCAAAAGAAAAAAGAAAAAAAGAGCTTGGCCATTCAGAAACACAATTCATCGCTGCCTTTTTCCAGGATGCGGTTCTGAAATTATTTTTATTTTTCCTTATCTAGCCTAGAATTCTGGGATTTCCTGAGCAAATACCATAGTGGCCACTTTTCCAAACCAGTCATGATCGACCAATGAAGCCTGGGCTGTAATTCTTGCATGTAGCTGCCTATAAACCCGTAAGATACAACACACGCACGCACACACACACAAACACTGGGGTCACGTGCTTCTAACAGAAATATCATGAAAATTGACCCCTGGAGGATATGACAACCCTCAATTTTCGTGATGCTGTGGTTAAAAATTTAAGCTCTGCTTGTTTGCAGATGGGCTTCTCTGCCAGTATTTATGACAAAGAACTCAATTTTGGGAGGGAGAGCGGGAGGGAGGGAGAGAGGGAGGGAGGGAGGAAGGAAGGGAGGGAGGAAGAAGGGAGGGACAAAGGAAGGGAGGGAGGGAGAGAGGGAGGGAGGGAGGAAGGAAGGAAGGAAGGAAGGAAGGAAGGAAGGAAGGAAGGAAGGAATAGCAATAGCACAATAGCAATAGACCACACAAACCTTTGGAGAAGGGAAGGTTTCTCACCTGTACCACTGATGAAAAAGAAAAAGATAGAAGGTAGATAGATGATATATAAATAGATAAATGGGAAAGGAAGGAGGAATAAAATAGGAAAGAGAGATAGACAGACAGACAGATAAAAATGAAAGAAGATAGGAAATAAAAAGATAGAAAGAGAGGGAGGGAGGGAGCAGAAAGATAGAAGGTAGGTAGATGATATATAAATAGATAAATGGGAAAGGAAGGAAGGAAGAAAATAGGATAGAGTGATAGACAGACAGTTAAAATGAAAGAAGATAGGAAATAAAAAGAGAGAAAGAGAGGGAGGGAGGAAGGAAATAGGATAGAGTGATAGACAGACAGATAAAAATGAAAGAAGATAGGAAATAAAAAGAGAAAGAAAGAGAGGGAGGGAGGGAGGAAGGAATAGCAATAATTCCTAGGAATAGGAATAGCAATAAAAAGATACATGATAGAAACATAGAAACATAGAAGACTGACGGCAGAAAAAGACCTCTTGGTCCATCTAGTCTGCCCTTTTACTATTTCCTGTATTTTATCTTAGGATGGATATATGTTTATCCCAGGCATGTTTAAATTCAGTTACTGTGGATTTCCCAACCACGTCTGCTGGAAGTTTGTTCCAAGGATCTACTACTCTTTCAGTAAAATAATATTTTCTCATGTTGCCTTTGATCTTTCCCCCAACTAACTTCAGATTGTGTCCCCTTGTTCTTGTGTTCACTTTCCTGTTAAAAACACTTCCCTCCTGAACCCTATTTAACCCTTTAACATATTTAAATGTTTCGATCATGTCCCCCCTTTTCCTTCTGTCTTCCAGACTATACAGATTGAGTTCATTCAGTCTTTCCTGATACGTTTTATGCTTAAGACCTTCCACCATTCTTGTAGCCCGTCTTTGGACCCGTTCAATTTTGTCAATATCTTTTTGTAGGTGAGGTCTCCAGAACTGAACACAGTACTCCAAATGTGGTCTCACCAGCGCTCTATATAAGGGGATCACAATCTCCCTCTTCCTGCTTGTTATACCCCTAGCTATGCAGCCAAGCATCCTACTTGCCTTTCCTACCGCCCGACCACACTGTTCACCCATTTTGAGACTGTCAGAAATCACTACCCCTAAATCCTTCTCTTCTGAAGTTTTTGCTAACACAGAACTGCCAATGCAATACTCAGATTTAGGATTCCTTTTCCCCAAGTGCATTATTTTACATTTGGAAACATTAAACTGCAGTTTCCATTGCTTTGACCATTTATCTAGTAACGCTAAATCATTTACCATATTACAGACCCCTCCAGGAATATCAACCCTATTGCACACTTTAGAGTCATCGGCAAATAGGCAAACCTTCCCTACCAAACCTTCCCCTATGTCACTCACAAACATATTAAAAAGAATAGGACCCAGAACAGACCCTTGTGGCACACCGCTTGTAACCTGTCTCTGCTCAGAATACTCGCCATTAACAATAACTCTCTGATGTCTATGCTTCAGCCAGCTTGAAATCCACTGAACTATCCAGGGATTAAGTCCAATCTTCACTAGGCAGCTGATAGATAAATAGATAAATGGGGAAGGAAGGAAGAAAATATGATAGATAGACAGACCAGACAGATAGAGAAAAATGAAAAAAAGATAGCAAAGAAACAGAGAGAAAGTGGGAGAGAGGGAGAGAGGGAGGGAGGAGGGAGAGAAAGAGAAAGAAGAGAGAAAGAAAGAAAGAAAGAAAGAAAGAAAGAAAGAAAGAAAGAAAGAAAGAAAGGCTTGCACAGACCTCTTTGCTTCAGACAGGCAGGCAGGATCATGTATTTCCCATGCACTTTGCAAGAACCCCCCTTTTAACTATCATTCTTTCTGAGGCGGTAATGGACAGGAAGCTGGTTTAAAAGATTGCCAAGTGGGGACAGGTTTCATCTGATGGATTTCAGAAAATCAGTGGCAGTTTGCCATAGACCTGGCCTCTGGCGCCACCTACAGGCGACCCTTCACATGGCAGCACTTTAATTTCCTTTTTAAGGCTCAGAATTATTCGTACAAGCTACTTGAGACGGGCAAAGAATTACGGGCATTCCCTAACTAGTCTTTCTCAATATCGGCCAATTTAAAACTTGTGGACTTCAACTCCCAGAATCCTCCATGTTAGGCTGTAGAATTCTGGGAGTTGAAGTCCACAACTCTTAAAATAGCCAAGTTTGGATATCTCAGCAGCCCTAAAATAATCTGGGACCACTTGATTATCTTTCTAAAGCTTTATTAAAGTCTCAAATTCTCTCAACTTTGGTATATTGAGTTTGAAATTTGTTTTGAATTTTGAAAAATTTTGATTTTTTTTTTCTTTTTTTCCCTTCTGGGCTTTGGGTGTGTTTTTCTTATCACAGTAAATGAGGTTGAATGTGTATGATTTTAGAAGAGCTGGGTGTGTGTGTGTGTACATAAACATACAGTTTAAATAATAATAATAATAATAATAATAATAATAATAATAATAATAATAATAATAATAATAATAATATCATCCACTATTTATAAGGAACAAATGGCAGTTGCAAACAAACTATATCTACAGCAGCACAAAGCTTACAACTTCAGCCTGATGATGGTGAATGTGATTTCACCGAAACGTCGCATAGACATGCAAAATATTACACGGGGCAAAACCCGAACTCAGAACAATCTACATATTTATATATTTATATTTATTAGATTTGTATGCCGCCCCTCTTCGTAGACTCGGGGCGGCTCACGACAATAACAATAGACAATATAAGAACAAATCTAATAATTTAAAAAACACTAAAAACCCCATTATTAAGAGCAAACATACACACAAACATACCATGTGTAAACTGTATAGGCCCGGGGGAGATGTCTCAGTTCCCCCATGCCTGACGGCAGAGATGGGTCTTAAGAACTTTACGAAAGGCAAGGAGGGTGGGGGCAGTTCTAATCTCCGGGGGGAGCTGGTTCCAGAGGGTCGGGGCCGCCACAGAGAAGGCTCTTCTCCTGGGTCCTGCCAAACAACATTGTTTAGTCGACGGGACCCAGAGAAGGCCAACTCTGTGGGACCTAACCGGTCGCTGGGATTCGGAGAGGGGCGGCATACAAATCTAAATAATAATAATAATAATAATAATAATAATAATAATAATAATAAATTATTATTATTATTATTATTATTATTATTATTATTATTATTATTATTTAGATTTGTATGCTGCCCCTCTCCGAAGACTTGGAGCGGCTCACAATAATATAGTAGATAATGTATATTTTCATGTGGCTGTGTGTAATATGTATGTACACATATGGCATATATACATAGAATTAAATAGTATATTTTGGATGTTCAGTAATAGCAATAGTAATAGATGGGGAAATTGTATCTCTTTGAAGCGAGGAGAGGCCAGGCACCCTAACCCAAACCCGTGACATCAAGTTGGCCATCTTTAACCCAGTCACATGACCTTTAAGTCACCCCTGGGTCACATGATCGTCAAGCCACTCCCACCTAGCCAGCAAGCCACACCCACAAGACAAGCCACACCCACACTATGGTAGTAAAAAACTTTGCAGCCCTTCACTGGGCAAAATCTCCCGCCACCAGCGCGCTACTGGTTCTAAGAACTGGTCCAAACTGGGAACAACCCACCGCTGACTCTGATGCATTAAAGAGAGAGAAAAACCCCCAGGGAATGTAAAGAAGGCAACACCACACTTCGAGGTTAACATTTATTTACACATCAGTGCTGCAAAGCGCTGTACACAATGGAAAGTTCACGCCAAGTAACATCGGTCAACCCGTTTCGGAAACCTATCTTGTCTTCAGCTATTGGTCGTTGTCCCTTTCGTGCCTCAAGGTGGCGCCCACGTCCTGTGCTGGCCAAAGTGGCTGGGGATGATGGGAGCTGGAGGTTAAGCGAGTGACAGATAAATAGATAAATGGGGAAGGAAGGAAGAAAATATGATAGATAGATAGACAGACCAGACAGATAGAGAAAAATGAAAAAAGATAGGAAAGAAACAAAGTGGGAGAGAGGGAGGAAGGAAGGAGGGAGAGAAAGAGAAAGAAAGAAAGAAAGGAGGGAGGGAAGGAAGGAAGAAGGGAGGGAGAGAAAAAGAAAGAAAGAAAGGAGGGGGGAGGGAAGGAAGAAGGGAGGGAGGAGGGAGAGAAAGAGAAAGAAAGAAAGAAAGAAAGGAGGGGGAGGGAAGGAAGAAGGGAGGGAGGAGGGAGAGAAAGAGAAAGAAAGAAAGGAGGGAGGGAGGGAAGGAAGGAAGGAAGAAAAAAAGTGGCTGGGGATGATGGGAGCTGGAGGTTAAGTGAGTGACGGGCAAAACCTGGAGAATGTGACCCTGAAGCCTTTGCTTCTTTAAGATGCGTTATTTAAGGTCTCAGACTTCACCAATTTCCTCTACTTTTAGAAAACTTTCTTCCCCTCCCTCTTTTTGAAGAGCTGGATGGCCTAGCAGTTAGAGTGCTGCACTGCAGGCTCCTTCATCTAACTGGTAGCTAGGGGAGGAGGAGAGAAGGAAGGAAGGAAAAGGAAGGACGGAAGGGAAGGAGGAGAGAAGGAAGGAAAGGGAAGGAAATAGTTTACAAACTTGAGAGGCCACTTTCAGGCAACAGGGGGCGCTCCAGCCATAGAAAACCCAATGGTTGTGCGTGCATTAAGTCTTAGATGAGCTCTTTCAAATATACACCAGACCCACAACCAGTGAAAAGCTGGCATTATGTAGCATGCTTAGGGCGTCTATAGAATATGTGATCTGTTCTGGCAAACACTTGTGATGTTTTAATATGCCATATACAGGGGGTGGACAAAGAAATGGAAACACTTGACTTTTTGCCATCATAATCTTTGAACTTATTCAAATCAATCCAAACTTGACATATTTTAACGTTGTTGTTTTTTAAATTCTCTTATTTGATATGTTTTTTTAAACTACCTTTTTTTTAAATAGAAATTTAAAGGAAATTGGTTGTAACCTTCTAGAAATGGCAGACCTCTCAGACTTTCAAAGAGGCCCAATGGTTGGTGCTCGAATGGCAGGCGCTAGTGTCACAGAAAGTGCTTGGATGTTTGGCATTTCAAGAGGTCATGTCTCAAAAGTCATGACTGCTTTTGAATGAGAAGGGAAAATGTCCTCAGCCAAGCACAGGTCTGGTCGAAAGTCGAAGTTGTCTGAGAGAGACCGGTCGGACTCTAAAGTGAATTGTTTGAGCGGATCGCAAGACCACAGGTCCTAAAATCACTGCAGAGCTCAATGGACACGTGCAGAACCCAGTTTCCACAAAAACTGTTCGAAGGGAGCTTCACCAATCTGGATTCCACGGAAGAGCTGCAAGGTGTTTCCATTTTCTTGTCCACCCCCTGTACTTTCCCAAGGCACTGCATATATTGCATAAGTTTTATGCAGAAAGACAAGAATTCTTTGGCAAATTGTAAAATGAGGGCAAGGATTAGGGCCTTGTGTTAAGGGTTAGGGTTATGGTTAGAATGGGTTAGGGACAGGGTTACAGTTAAGGCAGAGGTGAAATTTAGCAGGTTCTGAAGAACCGGTAGTGGAAATTTTGAGTGGTTCGGAGAACCGGCAAATACCACCTCTGGGTCCAGAGTGCCCACCAAGCTACAGAACCAGTAAGGGGAATTTTTGAATTTCACCCCTGGATTAAAGGTTAGGAATAGTCCTAAAGTTAGGGTTAAAAGTTAAGGATTAGGGTTAAGAATTAGAAAGGGTTAGAGTTAGGATTAGGGTTAGGGTTAAAGTTAGGATTAAGAGTTACAATTATGGTTAGGGTCACAATTAGGGTTAGGGTTAAATTTAGGGATTAGGCTTAAACATAACCATAGCCATAACTGTAACCCTAGCCCTAACCCTAACTCTTGACTGAAAAGACATACAGTGGTACCTCATCATATGAACTTAATTGGTTCCAGGAGGAGGTTCGTAAGGTGAAAAGTTCGTAAGACGAAACAATGTTTCCCATAGGAATCAATGTAAAAGCAAATAATGCCTGCAAATCCTTCAGGAAAATCCCAAACTTTAGAAGGGAGGCGAACAGAGGGCAGGGAGGAGCAGCTAAAGGGGGCGGGTGGAAGAAGCAAGGCTAGGCTAAAGGGTGAGTGGGAAGGAAGAAAGGCAAGGGGGGCACCCCTCCCTTTTCTTTCTTCAAAAGACCGTTTCAGTGCCTCTGCAAGCACCTTGTTCTCTGCAAAATCTTTCTTCCTCCAAGCTGCCCCTCCCTTTTCTTTCTTCAAAAGACACCCTTTCAGTGCCTCTGCAAGCACGCTGTTCTCCTACTTTTGTTAATACAAAGTCTTTCCCCCTCCAAGCCGCCCCTCCCTTTTCTTTCTTCAAAAAAGGGGAAAAAAAGAAACCCCTTCATCCCAGCAGCAGCGGCTTGGGTTCCTAAGGTGAAAATAGTTCGGAAGAAGAGGCAAAAAAATCTTAAACAATGGGTTCGTATCTCGAAAAGTTCGTTAGAAGAGGCGTTCGTAAGATGACGTACCACTGTATATGAAAATGAAAAAAAGAATTGCAAAATAAAATACAGGATTTTCTTACAGAAAATAAACATGAGAAAAAGACCAGTTTTGGTCGCCACAAGAAAGGTTAGATTGACATTTTAGCAGGAGTATTTATATATTGGTCTTCTGGCATTGAGCTGGAAACGACGAAGAAATGTGTAAAATATTAAGCATTTCATACTTTGATGTCCCATTTTGGCCTTCGACAGATTCCCTGGGCATTGTAGGAAATGCCTAATTTCACACATTGAGGGTAATATATACATTATCCATCCTGGACAGATGTTAGGGATACCATATGTTTCAGAGTATAAAACACCCGTAAAAGAGACTGAAAATTTGGGTGCGTCTTATACTCTGAATGTAGCTTTTTTCAAAGCTTTTTTCCTCCCAGCCCCTAACAAAGTGCTATCAATCTTTCCTGCTTGCAGGATTTTTTCATTGCTACTCCCAATAATTCTTTTTTCCAGCCCTAAGTTTTTGCAGTCTTGTTTTCATTGCTGCTTGCTCCGAATAAGGGTATTTTCAGCCCTAACCAGGGGATAAAATAATGTGCTGAAGCTGACCAGACTAAGGACTAGCTAGCCAGATGAACACCTACTGTTGTGGTTAGCTCTGACCCAGCTCTTGCTTCAAGGAATGTGCAGGTGGATTTGGGGGAAACATCCACATGCCGCAGGCCTGTTTTGCTCCCGATGGAATCTGCCAACGAATCTGCCTCCTCTGACCAAGGAAGCATGAGTGACAGGGAAGAGGGGAGTTTGGCAGACAGCCAAGGAGCAGATCAATCATCTGTATCATCCCTGGATTCTGAACAAGAATTAATGACACATCCACGCATGCGTAGAGTGATGCATAGGAGACAACAGCTGAAGGATTATTACAAGAGAAAATGAGGCCACCTGTGGTTGGTTGGGGCTGCTGTAATTAGTGCTACAGATAAAAGTGCAGCCTGGTGTTTTAGCCTCATGGCAGTTTATCTGGTTCATTGTTTCGTCAAGATCGTGGTTTTTGTGCTGTTCAGGATTGTGTATGTGGACTCTCTGGACTTTAGAATTGGACTCAATTTTCCAGTTATTGGGTGAGCAATTGGACTGCATTTAACCTGTGCCTTGTGTGTACCAGAAAATCCCTTTGACCTTTAAAAGGGGAGCTGTTTCTTTTTTTCTGTTTATAAAAACTTTTGGGTTTTCCTTTTATCGTGTGGTGTGTGTCTTCCTGGACTAATTACCCTGTAATTACGGGCGGTTGAAGCATGCCGGCAGAAAAACCTAGTAGGTAGATTTCCTCCCCTCCCCCTATTTTCCTCCCCAAAAACTAAGGTTCATCTAATACTCCGAAAATTATGGAAAGTCTGACTGCCTAGAATTTGGGGGTTGAGAGGTATTGGGCTAAAACAAGTATTTCTTGCCGGCCACCTCTGCCAATGTCGAAATTACACAAGTCAGTTTTAATAGATTTGGAAGGTTAGATCTGTCTTCTCTTGCTTGGTGGTCTTTCTTTGCCGATCTGAAAGGTAATTCTCTTCTTGCATGGTGGTCAGGTCTCCACCCTGGGGCAAAGCAACATGGGCCCAGGAGTTCCTTCCGGGAGAGTGATCCAACTTAGAACTAGGGAGAAATTGCCTGAAAGTGAGGACAATTAAGTGGTGGAAGGGCTTTCCTCCAGAAATTGTGGTTTCTCCATCATTGAAGGTTTCAAAAGAAGAAGAGATTTGACTGCCATTTGTCCAGGATTGTGTAGGATCCCCTGCTCGAGCAGGGGATTGGACTAGAAAACATCCAAGGTCCCTCCCAACTCTGTTATTTGATTATTGAGCAATACGACTCAGAAGAACAGCATCATGGTCAGTCTTGTTACGCCCCTTCGCGGCCACTGGAAGGCCTGATCATCATCCGTGTGGCTTTTAATGAGTATCCTGGGCCCTGGAAGTAATGCCAGCGGACTCCGTTCAATTTTCGGATGTTGTGCCGAGCCGGATAATAAATACCGTTTAAATTGGATTGGCCACAGGCATCGAACCACCAACCTGTTTATGAAAGGATTGGAAAAGGTTAGTCATGGATGAAAGGATACCTACGCCATTATGACATCAAGCCTCCAGGAATGGGGAATGCTCCAACACTGGAAGTTTTTAAGAAGGCTTTAGGAGAGTGTTTCCCAACTGTGGCAACTTGAAGATATCTGGACTTCAACTCCCAGAATTCCCCAGCCAGTGAATGCTGGCTTCTCCCCCACCTTTTCCGGTCCTGTTTCCTCCCAGGAGATTCCTAGAGAGGCCCCACGGAGGCTTTTTCAGGCCTTTTCTGGCCCTGTTTCCTCCCAGGAGATTCCTAGAGAGGCCCCACGGAGGCTTCTCCCTGCCTTTTCCAGCCCTGTTTCCTCCCAGGAGATTCCTAGAGAGGCCCCATGGAGGCTTCTCTCTGCCTTTTCCGGCCCTGTTTCCTCCCAGGAAATTCCTAGAGAGGCCCCGCGGAGGCTTCTCCCTGCCTTTTCCGGCCCTGTTTCCTTCCAGGAGATTCCTACAGAGGCCCCACGGAGGCTTCTCTCTGCCTTTTCCAGACCTGTTTCCTCCCAGGAGATTCCTAGAGAGGCCCCACAGAGGCTTCTCCCTGCCTTTTCCAGCCCTTTTTCCTCCCAGGAGATTCCTAGAGAGGCTCCACGGAGGCTTCTCCCCGCCTTATCCAGCCCTGTTTCCTCCCAGGAGATTCCTAGAGAGGCCCCACGGAGGCTTCTTCCTGCCTTTTCCAGTTACAATTTCAGAGGCTCGGGTTTGTAAGTGGGAAATGGTTCTTGAGAAGACGCAAAAAAATCTTGAACACCGCTTATGAAGGTTTTGTGTGACAGCTGACCATGGGATTGGCTGTTCGTTCGGAGCTATATTTAAATTCAGAGCAGCTGATTGGTTGTCTTGTTATGGAACCGATTTATAATAAATCTCTGCGGTGATTCCTCCCCTCCCTATCCCCCTCTTTAGATATTCCTGGAGGCATCTGTAATATGGTAAATGATTTAGCTTTACTAGATAAATGGTCAAAGCAATGGAAACTGCAGATTAATGTTTCCAAATGTAAAATAATGCACTTGGGGAAAAGGAATCCTCAATGTGAGTATTGCATTGGCAGTTCTGCGTTAGCAAATACTTCAGAAGAAAAGGATTTAGGGGTAGTGATTTCTGACAGTCTCAAAATGGGTGAGCAGTGTGGTCGGGCAGTAGGAAAAGCAAGTAGGATGCTTGGCTGCATAGCTAGAGGTATAACAAGCAGGAAGAGGGAGATTGTGATCCCGCTATATAGAGTGCTGGTGAGACCCCATTTGGAATACTGTGTTCAGTTCTGGAGACCTCACCTTAAAAAAAGATATTGACAAAATTGAACGGGTCCAAAGACGGGCTACAAGAATGATGGAAGGTCTTAAGCATAAAATGTATCAGGAAAGACTTAATGAACTCAATCTATCTAGTCTGGAGGACAGAAGGAAAAGGGGGGACATGATCAAAACATTTAAATATGTCAAAGGTTTAAATAAGGTTCAGAAGGGAAATGTTTTTAATAGGAAAGTGAACACAAGAACAAGGGGACACAATCTGAAGTTAGTTGGGGGAAAGATCAAAAGCAACATGAGAAAATATTATTTGACTGAAAGAGTAGTAGATGCTTGGAACAAACTTCCAGCAGATGTGGTTGGTAAATCCACAGGCACTGAATTTAAGCATGCCTGGGATAAACATAGATCCATCCTAAGATAAAATACAGGAAATAGTATAAGGGCAGACTAGATGGATCATGAGGTCTTTTTCTGCCATCAGTCTTCTATGTTTCTATACTTACCACCAGAGAGCATTTGAGCACATTTGCACATGCAGTTATCGTTATCGGAGTCCCAAGTACTGAAGGACGTTCCCTGGAGAGGCAGGGCACTTTGGAGACCGGCCGAGCCCTTATAGCCTTTCAGTGCGAGCCTGAAACAGCAGAGAAGGCAATAGGAGCCGATATAAAACTTCTTTGGAATTCTAGAAACTAAACTTTCAATAAGGTTGCAAGACCACTGACTCTTATACAGTGCTTTACGGAGCTTTCCAGCCCTCTCCAAGCGGTTTACAGAGTCAGCGTATTAGCTTCCAACAATCCAGGTCCTCATTTGACCCACCTCGGAAGGATGAGGTTGAGTCAACTTGAGCCAGTGGTGAGATTTGAACTGCAGAACTACAGCTAGCGGTTTATTTATTTGAGTTGAAAGGGACCCTACAGGTCATCAAGTCCAACCCCCTGCTCAAGCAGGAAACCCTACATCTCCCCAGCCAGATGGCAGTCCAATCTCCTCTTGAAAATGGGGCGTGGGAAGGAGGGAGGGAGGGAGGGAGGGAGGACCTATATGCCGCTTCCTAGTGTTTTTACAGCCCTCTCTAAGCAGTTTACAGAGAGTAAGCATATATTGCCCCCAACAATCTGGGTCCCCATTTTACTGACCTTGGAAAGATGGAAGGCTGAGTCAACCTTGAGCCAGTCATTCAGGATTGAACTGCTGGCAGTGGGCAGAGTTAGCTTGCAATACTGCATAGGAAAGAAGGAAGAAAGCAAAGAAGGAAGGGGAAGGAGGGACGGAGGGGGAAAGGAAGGAAGGAGGAAGGGAGGGAGGGAGGAGAGAAGGAAGGAAAGAAGGAAGGAAGGAAGGAGGGAAGGAGGAAAAGAAGGAAGGAAGGACGGAGGGAAGGAGGAAAGGAAGGAGGGAGGGAAGGAGGGAGGAGGGAAGGAAGGAAGGACGGAGGGAAGGAGGAAAGGAAGGAGGGAGGGAAGGAGGGAGGAGGAAAGGAAGGAGGGAGGAAAGAAGGGAGGAAGGAAGGAAGGAAGGAATAGCAATAGCATTTAGACTTATGCATGTTGCCCCCAACAATCTGGGTCCTCATTTTATCGACCTCGGAAGGACGGAAGGCTGAGTCAACCTTGAGCCTGGTGGGATTTGAACTGCCAGATTGCAGGCAGCTGGGATTAGCAGAATTAGCATGCAGTCCTGCGGTACTCTAACCACTGGGCCACCGTGTCTCAAAGATTAGGATCTGTCTTGTCTGTAGGCGCCTCCCATTTCTGGCTGATGTTCACTCTGGAGTTGAGGAAGACCCCCCAAAAGTTTGGAGAAGGGATAGTTTCTCACCTGTACCGCTGGCGCTCGCCTGCCAGCCGGACTTTGTCGTACTGGGCATAAGCCCGGTTTCCTTCCCAGTCCAGAAGCTCCACCCGTAGAGTGTAGGGGGCCTGGCCGGTCAAATAGTGGACAGCCTCATTCCCCAGCCAGTATTCTCCTGCTGCAGCCCCGAAGCCCTGGGGAGAAGGAACACAGGAACGGTCGAAGGGAGGCAGGAGGGAAGGAAGGAGGAGGAGGAGAAGGAAAGAAGGGAGGGAGGGGAGGGAGGGTGAAAGGAGAGAGAGCAGAAGCAGAGAGGGAAGCAAGAAAAGGGAAAAGGGTAGGAAGGGAAGAAGGGAAGGGAGAAAGGAAGGGAAACAAGGAGGGGAGGGAGGGAGAGAGGGAAGGCAGGATGAGGACAAGAGAGAGAGGGAGGGAGGCAGGGGGAGGGGAGTGAAAGAAGGGGAGAGAGGGGATTAAGGGAGGGGGGAGGGGAAAGAAGAAAGAAAGAAAGAAAGAAAGGTGGAAGGAGGGAGAGAGGGGAGGAAAGAAAGAGGAAGGAAGGAGAGCATGGGTGGAGGGAGAGGGGGAAGGGAGGGAGGGAGGAAAGAAGGGGAAAGAAAGAAAGAAAGAGGGAGGGAGGGAAGGAAAGAGGAAGGAAGGAAGGAAGGAAGGGAAGAAAGGAAGGAAGAGGATAGTGTTTTCTTGAAAAATTCCCATGATGGAGCACCCACAAATGAGGGGGGGGGGGCATGCTGTCCCACGGATGAACTGCTCTCCCTGTCAGGAAATCCCTCCCTATTTCCAGGTTAGCTTTCCCTCACCTCCCCCCCCCCCTTCTTCTCCTGCCCTCAGGTGCTTTGGAGAATGACTCTGTGTCCTCTTCTTTCAATGATTGGAAGATGCTCTCAGGTCTCCCCTGAGCCCCCCAAGGACGCCCTGGGTCCAAAGCTCTTGAGGCAGCCTAGCCTTGTGTTGGCTTTTCTGGCAGCTGCAGCACAGGGCTGCCTCCTATTTAAATGGATCCCTTACTTCCAGCCGTCCCCAATGTTAGCTCCTCTAACATTGCATCCTCAATTGTTTGTTTGTTTGTGTTGTGTTGTGTTGTGTTGAGTTGAGTTGAGTTGAAAGGGACCCTGCAGGTCATCAAGTCCAACCCCCTGCTCAAGCAGGAAACCCTACACCCCCCACAGTCCACTTTATTTATTTGTTTGTTTGTTTGTTTGTTTGTTTGTTTATTTGTTTATTTATTTATTTATTTACATTTACATTTACATTTACATTTATTTATTTACTTATTTATTTATTTATTTATTTATTTATTAGATTTGTATGCTGCCCCACTCCGTAGACCCTTACTTTGTATGTGTGTGTGTGTGTGTGTGTACATATACAATATTTATTTTATTTAATTATTTATTTTATTTAATTATTTATTTTATTTACTTTGTTTACTTTACATTATTTCTTTTATTATTTATATTTTTGTCATGTTTATGTAGTGTATATTGGAAGTGGTGACCCTTGGAGAGCTGTATGCAATAAAATGTCATTTTAATATATGCTGATTAGTGTATATTTAAAGTGACAATAACATAGAAACATAGAAACATAGAAGTCTGACGGCAGAAAAAGACCTCATGGTCCATCTAGTCTGCCCTTATACTATTTTCTGTATTTTATCTTAGGATGGATATATGTTTATCCCAGGCATGTTTAAATTCAGTTACTGTGGATTTATCTACCACATCTGCTGGAAGTTTGTTCCAAGGATCTACTACTCTTTCAGTAAAATAATATTTTCTCATGTTGCTTTTGATCTTTCCCCCAACTAACTTCAGATTGTGTCCCCTTGTTCTTGTGTTCACTTTCCTATTAAAAACACTTCCCTCCTGGACCTTATTTAACCCTTTAATATATTTAAATGTTTCGATCATGTCCCCCCTTTTCCTTCTGTCCTCCAGACTATACAGATTGAGTTCATGAAGTCTTTCCTGATACGTTTTATGCTTAAGACCTTCCACCATTCTTGTAGCCCGTCTTTGGACCCGTTCAATTTTGTCAATATCTTTTTGTAGGTGAGGTCTCCAGAACTGAACACAGTATTCCAAATGTGGTCTCACCAGCATTCTATATAGTGGGATCATAATCTCCCTCTTCCTGCTTGTTATACCTCTAGCTATGCAGCCAAGCATCCTACTTGCTTTCCCTACCGCCTGACTGCACTGTTCACCCATTTTGAGACTGTCAGAAATCACTACCCCTAAATCCTTTTCTTTTGAAGTATTTGCCAACACTGAACTGCCAATACAATACTCAGATTGAGGATTCCTTTTCCCCAAGTGCATTATTTTACATTTGGAAACATTAAACTGCAGTTTCCATTGCTTAGACCATTTATCTAGTAAAGCTAAATCATTTACCATATTACAGACGCCTCCAGGAATATCAACCCTATTGCACACTTTAGAGTCATCGGCAAATAGGCAAACCTTCCCTACCAAACCTTCCCCTATGTCACTCACAAACATAT
Source organism: Erythrolamprus reginae (assembly GCF_031021105.1). NCBI lineage: Eukaryota > Metazoa > Chordata > Lepidosauria > Squamata > Dipsadidae > Erythrolamprus > Erythrolamprus reginae. The sequence continues at coordinate 4,505,081 of NC_091952.1, read as the reverse complement.
TAAAAAGAATAGGACCCAGAACAGACCCTTGTGGCACACCGCTTGTAACCTGACTCTGCTCAGAATACTCGCCGTTAACAATAACTCTCTGATGTCTATGCTTCAGCCAGCTGCAAATCCACTGAACTATCCAGGGATTAAGTCCAATCTTCACTAATTTATCTATCAGCTCTTTATGTGGAACCGTATCAAAGGCTTTGCTGAAGTCCAGGTAGGCAATATCCACGGCACCACCTTCATCCAACACCTTTGTGACATAGTCAAAGAAATCAATGAGATTAGTCTGACATGATTTGCCTTCAGTAAAGCCATGCTGATTTGGGTCCAATAAGTTATTGTTTTTTAGGTGCTGATTTATCCTCTTTATTCTGTTCTGTTTTGTTCTGTTCTGTTTGGTTCCGTCCCGTCCCCTCCCATCCCATCAGTTCTATTTCTATTTCTGTTTCTGTTTCTATTTTCTATTTTCTATTTTCTATTTTCTAATAATTTTAATTTCTAATTAATTCTAATTTCTAATTTCTATTATTCCTATCCCTATCCCTATCCTATTCACATCTAGACATAACTATGGTAACTGGAAAATACCAGAAGCAAACCTGTTTATAATCCTTCCAGGTTTTTTGGAAGCTGACACTGCCATTGATCCGGCGTTGAATGACCGTCCAGCCTCCTCCATCGGTTTCCATGTCACAAAAGGCCTGGAAAGGTAGAAAGAAGAAGCGATAAAGGGAGAAAATAAAACAAGGCAAGAAGAAAATTGCCAGCTTGAAATATATGGGATGGTCAACAGCACCTTTGACCAATTGTTGGAGAGAAGGACAGATCAGCCCAGAGAAGGTTGATCTATGTCAGTGTTTTCCAACCTCAGGTAGAGACGTGGACTTTGACTCCCAGAATACCCCTGCCAGATGGCTAAGATAGGGAAATGCTGGTCTATGTGGTGGCGATGTGGTTATATCTCAAGTAGATTGGACAACAATTTGACAGGGTTGATATCAGGTCTCCTGCCTTGAGCAGAGGGTTGGACTAGAAGACCTCCTAGGTCCCTACCAGCTCTACGATTCTATGATTCTAAGTTGATGTGCCAGCATTAACCTGATGGCCTATGATCATCCATACATCAATCCCAAGCCATCCCAACTCAACCCAACCCAACCAAAGTACCCAGCCCAGCCCAACCAACCCTACCCTACCCTACCCTACCCATCCCATCCCATCCCATCCCATACTATTGCATACCATACCATACCAACCAACCCAAACCAATCCTACCCAACCCAACCCAACCCATACCATACCATAGCATACTATCGCATACCATACCAACCAACCAACCAACCCAACCCACCACCCCAGCCCAACCCAGCCCAACCCAACCCAACCACCAACCCACCCCACCCAACCCAACCCAACCCAACCCAATCCAACCCATCCTAACCCACCAACCCAACCCAACCCATCCATCCAACCAACCAACCAAGCAACCAGATTCATCCAATCTTTGGGTCAACTGACCTTTTTGGGTTCAGTCAGATTGTTAATGTGGATGGTGTAAACCCCACTGAGGGTTGAATCCAGCTTGAAGGATGGCCATGCAATCCTGGAACATTCGGTCGTCTTTCTTCAGAAGAACTGTTGAAGGAAAAACAAGCTCTCTGCAGATTTTTGGATTTTTTAAAAAAATGGAGCATCCATTTTATTTAAACAAAAAGATGGATGGGGGTGGGGAAGGTTTTTGGAACTATTTTGAGGTGGTCTATCACTTTAATAAAACCAGCTCTTCCTTTGGATGCTCAAGAAGTTACCTTTTCCTTGGGAGACCATGGAGACCAAATTCTGGACCGATTCCAGGAGGTGCAGCTGCTGTTGCTGAAGGAGGCTGGCGTTACTGCTGGCCACATGCAGGGACTTCTCCAGACCATCGATGGTGTTGCTCTGGTGACTCACCAGCTGCTGGAGCTGGTCCTTCTCGGTCCGAATGTCCTCCAGCTCCTTCAAGTGTTTCGTTTCCATCTGCCGGACTCGGGTTTCTAAGATGCTGCAGAGACAGGAAGATGGATTCACAGCAGAAATTATTTGATTTGATTTTATTTGATTTGATCTGATCTGATCTGATCTGATCTGATCTGATCTGATCTGATCTGATCTGATTTGAATGCCGTCCCTCTCCGGAGACTCGGAGCGGCTCACAACAATAAAACAGTACAAATCCAATAGTTAAAAAAACCAATTTAAAACCTTTAATATAAAAAACAATCATACATACGTAAAGCGAAGACAGCCCAGAGGAATCAGTTCCCCCATGCCTGACAGCAGAGGTGGGTTTTAAGGTGTTTGCGAAAGGCAAGGAGGGTAGGGGCAATCCTAATCTCCGGGGGGAGTTGATTCCAGAGGGTCGGGACCGCCACAGAGAAGGCTCTTCCCCTGGGTCCCGCCAGACAACATTGTCTGGCTGACGGGACCCAGAGAAGGCCAACTCTGTGGGACCTAACCGTTCACTGGGATTCGTGTGGCAGAAGGCGGTCCTGGAGATATCCTGGCCCGATGCCATGAAGGGCTTTATAGGTCATAACCAACACTTTGAATTGTGATCGGAAACTGATCGGCAACCAATACAGACTGTGGAGTGTTGGTGTGACATGGGCATACTTAGAGAGGCCCATAATTGCTCTCGCAGCTGCATTTTGCATGATCTGGAGTTTCCGAACACTCTTCAAAGGTAGCCCCATGTAGAGAGCATTACAGTGGCCGAATCTCTAATTAGTTAGTTAGTTAGTGAGTGAGTGAGTGAGTGAAGCACGTATTGGTAGTATACATAGATATAATGCTGTTTATATACATGAGATGGGTATTGATAAGAGGGAACAATTGGACAGGGGATGGTAGGCGCGCTGGGTGCACTTATACACGCCCCTTACTGACCTCTTAGGAATCGGGAGAGGTCAACAGTGGAGAGTCTAAAGGTAAAGTTTTGGGGGTTAGGAGATGATACTACAGAGTCTGGTAGTGAGTTCCATGCATCAACTATTCAGTTACTAATGTCGTATTTCCTGCAGTCAAGTTTGGATCAGTTTACTTTACATTTGTATCTGTTGTGTGCTCCAGTGTTGTTGTGGTTGAAGCTGAAGTAGTCGTTGACAGGGAGGATGTTGTAGCAGATGATTTTATGGGCTGTGCTTAGGTCCAAACCGGTAAGAACACACCTCTGGTGTGTGTGTGTATGTATGTGTGTGTGTGTGTGCATTTATTCTTGTGAAGACACTTGCAATTGAGTTTAATTGAGTTTTAAGACGGTGTTTAAGGGGTGACTTGATTGAAGTGTATAAAATCATGCATGGGATAGAAAAGGTGGATAGAGAAAAATTCTCTTCTCTATCACACAATACTAGGACAAGGGGGCCCTCCCTAAAGCTCACAGGTAAGAAAGTGAGGACAAATCAAGGGAAATATTTCTTCACCCAGAGGGTCCTTGGTTGATGGAATTCCCTTCCAGAAGAGGTCGTGACAGCTGTCAGCCTTGATAGCTTCAAGGCAGGATTAGACACTTTCATGGATGCCAAGCATATAGATGATTATTGAAATGGATGTCCAAGTGCTGCCTCTATGTTGGTTGAGGCAAGCAGGGTTCCCTTGAGTACCATTTGTTGGGGGTCAAGGGAAAGGGAGGGTCTTGCCTTCTCTTTCTGCTCAAGATCCCATGGACAATTGGTGGGCCACTGTGTGACACAGAATGCTGGACTAGATGGGTTTTGGCCTGATTCAGCAGGGCTCTTCTTAGGTTCTTAGGTTTTTAATTTTCCACAGTCCAATCCTTCCTCTTTTCGTGAATGTTCCCAACATGGTTTAAGGCCACAGTTCGTGACGGCCAGCTGGCTCCACAATCCTTGGGAGAAGGCGATCTCCCGTTCTTCAGCGCGAACACAATCTTGGCTTGTTCGCAACCCTTGCTGACTGTGCCGGAAAGATATTTTAGAAAGTCACTTGATTGAGGGGGGGGGGGAATCTTGCTTTGCCAAGAGAGGGGAAGGTCAGCCGCTGGACACCAAGGTCTCTCGCGAGGGTCAAGTTGTTTGGTCGGGAATTAAAATCCAACCCCCCCTTGAGGATTTTAGCGGCCTTGTATTTCCTTAAAACAAACACACTTCTGATTGGAAAATTAGCCTTTCCAGCTTGTTTCAAGGCCGTAACAAACTGCTGGGTGTTGATCAAAATCCTATTTACTCGGCTGGTTTGAATGACTCAACTTAGAAAAATAGAAACCTAGAAGATTGACGGCAGAAAAAGACCTCGTGGTCCATCTAGTCTGCCCTTATATTATTTCCTGTATTTTATCTTGGGATGGATCTAGGTTTATCCCAGGCATGTTTCAATTCAGTTCCTGTGGATTTACCAACCACGTCTGCTGGAAGTTTCTTCCAAGCATCTACTACTCTTTCAGTCAAATAATATTTTCTCATGTGGCTTCTGATCTTTCTCCCAACTAACCTCAGATTGTGCCCCCTTGTTCTAAAGGGTTCGCCCATGGAAGTAGTAGGACCCCAAAGCATCGATTTCTGAGGGAGGGAAGCGGATTGGTGGTAATAGGAGCTCAATTTTCATGCTTCAAAACATCACAGACAATGTTCATAATACACAGCTAACCAGGTTTGTTACAAAGTGGGGTCAGATTAAACAGAATGATTGAGAACATTGTAGAAAGCATCCTGAACAGCTGTCTATCCCCCTCATCTGTCTGTCTATTATCTACTATCTACATCTATCTGTTTATCTGTCGTCGATATCTATTTGTCAATATCTACCTGTCTGCCTGTCTATATCTATCTATCATCTTTCTATCTCTCTACTATCTACACCCATCCATCCATCCATCCATCTATCTACCTACTACCTGTCTGTCTGTCTGTCTGTCATCTGTCTGTCATCTATATCTATTTGTCAATATCTACTTGTCTGTCTATATCTCTTTATCTCTCTCTCCATCTGTCCGTCTATCTATCTGTCTGTCTGTCATCTATACCTATCTGTCAATATCTACCTGTCTGTCTATATCTATTCATCTATCAATCCATCCATCTATCTATCATCTCTCTCTCTCATCTTTCTATTTCTCTATCTATTATTTCTGTCTGTCTGTCTGTCTGTCTGTCTGTCTGTCTGTCTGTCTGTCTGTCTGTCTGTCTGTCTGTCTGTCTGTCTATCTATCTATCTATCTATCTATCTATCATCTATATCTATTTGTCAATATCTACCCATCTGTCTATATCTATCTATTCATCTAACCATCCATCCATCTAACATCTCTCTCTCTCTCTCATCTTTCTCTCTCTATTATCTCCCTCTCTCTCTCTCTCTCTCTCTCTCTCTCTAACTATCTATCATCTGTATCTATCTGTCAATCTATCTGTCATTATCTACCTGTTTGTCTATATCTAATTTAATTTAATTTGATTGATTTATATGCCACCCAATCCCATGGAACTCAGAACGTCTTACAATAAATAATACAATACAATAGAAGTCAAATACGAACAACAAAAAACAGTAAAACCCGATTAACTAATCAATTAGCTAATCCATCCATCCATCTGTCCATCTCCTTCCCCCACTCCCTACTATCTATCATCTTCTATCAAACACCGATCTTAGAAATGAGACTTGCTATTTAAATAATAATAACGAAGAAGAAGTTACTATCAGAATGAATCTGCGGACACTTTCTTCAATTTTGGATCTTCCCTAAAGGATCCATTAGTGCAAAGCAGCCGCTCTCTCCATAAACGTGCCCTGGCTGTAAAAACAGCTTCACACTCCCGTAGAGAGACAGATGGAGTGATCCGCTTGTGACTGAGCGCAGGGCAAACACCTTGTCCCGGTTTGACTTTCTTCCGCTGTGTTCCCCTGTTGCCTTCATGGCTTTTAGGTAGCGCTTGGCTCTTCAAGGGCTCAAATGAAGAGACTGGACAAACCGCTTGTCTGAAATGGTATACGACCATGACGGTGAACCTGTGGCACGGGTGCCACAGGTGTTACGTGGAGCCATATCTGCTGGTATGTGATCCGTTGCCCTAGCTCAGCTCCAGTGTGCATTTATTTATTGATTAATCAGATTTGTATGCCGCCCCTCTCCGCAGACTCGGGGCGGCTCACAGCAATAATAGTACAATGTAAACAAATGTAATATTTAAGTTTAAGTTAATTTAAAACCCCAATTGAAAAACCAATCATACATACTAGCATACCATGCATAAATTTTATAAGCCTAGGGGGAGGGAAAGTATCAATTCCCCCATGCCTGACGACAGAGGTGGGTTTTAAGGAGCTTACGAAAGGCTGGGAGGGTGGGGGCAACTCTGATATCCGGGGGGAGTTGGTTCCAAAGGGTTGGGGCCGCCACAGAGAAGGCTCTTCCCCTGGGTCCTGCCAAATGACATTGTTTAGTTGACGGGACCCGGAGAAGGCCAACTCTGTGGGACCGAACTGGTCGCTGGGATTCCTGCGGCAGAAGGTGGTCCCGGAGATATTCTGGTCCGGTGCCATGAAGGGCTTTATAGGTCATAACCAACACTTTGAATTGTGACCGGAAACTGATCGGCAACCAATGCAGACTGCGGAGTGTTGGTGTGATATGGGCGTATTTGGGGAAGCCCATGATAGCTCTCGCAGCTGCATTCTGCATGATCTGAAGTTTCCGAACACTTTTCAGAGGTAGCCCCATGTAGAGAGCATTACAGTAGTCGAGCCTCGAGGTGATGAGGGCATGAGTGACTGTGAGCAGTGACTCCCGGTCCAAATAGGGTCGCAACTGGTGCACCAGGCGAACCTGGGCGAACACCCCCCCTCGTCACAGCTGAAAGGTGGTTCTCTAATGTGAGCTGTGGATCGAGGAGGACGCCCAAGTTGCGGACCCTCTCCGAGGGGGTCAATAATTCCACCCCCCCAGGGAATGGACGGACAGATGGGATTGTCCTTGGCATGCGTCTGTCAGCCAGGATTGACTCCCTCTTCTTTGTGGCAACCCCTGAGATATTGGAAGGCTGCTATCCTGTCTCACCTGGTCCTTCTTTTCATTAAACTAGCCATGCCCAGTTTCTGCAACTGTTCTTCATATGTTTTAGCCTCCAGTCCCCTAATCCTCTTTGTCGCTCTTCTCTGCACTCTTTCTAGAGTCTCAACATCCTTTTTGTATTGTGGCGACCAAAACTGAATGCTGTATTCCAAGTGTGGCCTTACCAAGGCCTTATAAAGTGGTATTAATACTTCACGTAATTAACACTTCACAAGATTCTATGATTTAAGATTTACTGCACTTATGCCAACTGTTACTGACAATTAATTATCAGCTGGGCTGATAAGAAAATATTTAGGAGAGACAATTGGACAGGGGACGGAAGGCACTCTAGTGCACTTATGTATGCCCCTTACTGATCTCTTAGGAACCTGGAGAGGTCAACTATGGATAGTCTAAGGGTAAAATGTTGGGTATTAGGGGTGGACATCACAGAGTCCGGTAATGAGCTCCACGCTTCGACCACTCGATTACTAAAGTCATACTTTTTACAGTCAAGTTTGGACCAGTTAATATTAAGTTTGAATCTGTTATGTGCTCTTGTGTTGTTGTGATTGAAGCTGAAGTAGTCATTGACAGGAAGGATGTTGTAGCACATAATCTTATGGGCTATGACTAGATCATGTTTGAGGCGTCGTAGTTCTAAGCTTTCTAGACCCAGGATTGTAAGTCTAGTTTCGTAGGGTGTGCTATTACGGGTAGAGGAGTGAAGGGCTCTTCCGGTGAAGTATCTAGAGTGCCTTCCGTCCCCTGTCCTATTGCTCTCCTATATCTCCTATACCTTTCTTCTATTCCTATATCTCTTGCTCTATTCTTTCATTGATATGTTCTATTACTACACCTTCTTTTTTATTATTTCTTAGATATATTTTACTATGAGTATCTCCTCTATAACCTTCATCATGTATTTTATTATGTGTATATAGATATATACTCACTAAAACCCTCATTGTGTATTGGAAATAAATAAATAAATAAATAAATAAATAAATAAATGAATGAATGAATGCATGAATGAATGCATGAATGAATGAATGCATGAATGAATACATGAATGAATGAATGAATGCATGCATGCATGCATGCATGCATGCATGAATGAATGAATGAATGAATGAATGAATGAATGAATAAAAATTTTCAAGGGTGTTAATGTCTGACATTGGAACATTGCCTCTATTTCTTCAGCCAGCAGCTCACCTGTTCTGATCCTGGAGTTTGTGAATCTCGCTCGTCTGCACCAGAAGCTGCTGTTCCAACTTATTCGTGGACAGCGAATTCTCCAGGAGTTGTATTTCGATGCGCGAGGTTTGGTTTAGCACCTAACGCGTAGAGTACAAAGAAGCCAAGATTCAGGGTTGGAAACTGAATTTAAAAGGGTTAAATAAGGCCAAAAACGCCCTCCCAGAGCCTCCATGTGAGACAGAAATCAGCTGGAGCTGACTGGAGTTATTATTTGTTTATTTATTTATTAGATTTGTATGCCGCCCCTTTCCATAGACTCGGGGCGGCTCACAACATAATAAAACAATTCATAACAAATCTAATAATTTACAATTTAAACTTTAAAGTAGTTAAAAAAACCCATTTTTAAGCAGACATACCTACAAACATACCATACATAAATTATATAGGCCCGGGGGAGATATCTCAATTCCCCCATGCCTGACGACAAAGGTGGGTTTTAAGGAGTTTGCGAAAGACAGGGAGGGTGGGGGCAGTTCTAATCTCTGGGGGGAGCTGGTTCCAGAGAGTCGGGGCCGCCACAGAGAAGGCTCTTCCCCTGGGGCCGGCCAACCGACATTGTTTAGTTGACGGGACCCGGAGAAGGCCGACTCTGTGGGACCTAATCGGTCGCTGGGATTCGTGCGGCAGAAAGCAGTCTCGGAGATATTCTGGTCCGATGCCATGAAGGGCTTTATAGGTCATAACCAACACTTTGAATTGTGATCGGAAGTTGATCGGCAACCAATGCAGACTGCGGAGTGTTGGTGTAACATGGGCATACCTAGGGAAGCCCATGATAGCTCTTGCAGCTGCATTCTGCACGATCTGAAGTTTCCGAACACTCTTCAAAGGTAGCCCCATGTAGAGAGCGTTACAGTTGTCGAGCCTCGAGGTGATGAGGGCATGAGTGACTGTGAGCAGTGAGTCCCGGTCCAGATAGGGCCGCAACTGGTGCACCAGGCGAACCAGGGCAAACGCCCCCCTGGGTATTATTATTATTATTATTATTATTATTATTATTATTATTATTATTATTAATTAGATTTGTATGCCGCCCCTCTCCGGAGACTCGGAGTGGAGTTGACGTAGGACAATGGCTTGGGTACTGGCAAATATGGCTCTATGTCTACCTGTCGCACATGTGCCATAGTTTCACCATCACGGGCGTACAGAGTGGCCCTCCCCGCCCCCTGGGAGTCTGGCAGCCAATCAGAATGCATTTCTTACACAGGATCCGGAAACTCTCAAGGTGGGGCCTAACAGAGGCTATAATACCAAGGGATCCTCAGAATATCTGTCCTTTTTGGTCTTCACCCAACATCTGGAAGTTTAAATGATCCATCATTTCAGTTCAGGAGCTCAAGCCAGGCATTCCTGTCCACCATTAAACCTTCTATCCGAACAACCTCCGTGAATCCAGTGTCTTTATTCCGAACCGAACCCAGAGAGGATATTCTTTACAAGATTTCTAGATAGTATAATTCCCCCCTCCCCGAACTTCCCCCCAACTATGTCATAAATCACCTGGGTCTCCACATCGGTCAGTTTTCGTGTCTGCTCGGCTGTTTGGCTCAAAAGATTGGTGCCGATCTCCAAGATGGCCGCCGTCTGATTCTGTACCACATTCTGTTGGATATGGGCCATCTCGGTCTTGATGTTCATTTGGATGAAGTTCTCCAGCTAAATAGGATAGAACAGAATAGAATAGGATTCAGAATAGCATTTAGAATAGAATAGAATAGAACAGAATAGAACAGAACAAAGTAAAATAGAATAGAATAGAACAGAACAGAACAGAATAGAATAGAACAGAACAGAATAAGATAGAATAGAACAGAACAGAACAAAGTAAGATAGAATAGAATAGAACAGAACAGAATAAGATAGAATAGAATAGAACAGAACAGAATAAGATAGAATAGAACAGAACAGAACAGAACAACAGAATAAGATAGAATAGAATAGAACAGAACAGAACAGAATAAGATAGAATAGAATAGAACAGAACAGAATAAGATAGAATAGAATAGAATAGTATATTGGAATGAAGAATAGAACAGAATAGTTATAAATAACTATCTATGTGCATGTATCGAACACCACTAAAATTGAACGCTTTATATGTTCTATAAGTTTATAAGCCAATTTGTCTCTCTACTTTCTTTCATTTTTCTTTCATTTTTTTCTTTGTATGTTTTGTTTGTTTAGATTGTTTTTTATATGTAGAAACTTAATAAAGATTATTTTAAATTGGAATAGAATAGAATAGAATATAGAATGGAATGGAATGGAATGGAATGGAATAGAATAGAATAGAATACAATACAATACAATACAATACAATACAATTCTATGTTGTTGTATTTCTGGGCTATCAGCTGGATATATGCCACCTCTACGTTTCCTCTGTGTATGTATATCTTTGACTACTAAGAGATTATTCTGCACACTCCTTAACACTTGACAAACAGATAGACAGACAGAAAGGCAGAAAGGCAGACAGGCAGATAGATAGATAGATAGATAGATAGATAGATAGATAGATAGATAGATAGATAGATAGATAGATGATAGATAGATAGATGATAGATAGATAGATAGAAAGATAGATAGATAGAAAGATAGATAGATAGATAGATAGATAGAAAGATAGATAGAAAGAAAGAAAGATATAGATAGATAGATAGATAGATAGATAGAAAGATAGATAGAAAGATAGAAAGAAAGAAAGAAAGATAGATAGATAGATAGATAGATAGATAGATAGATAGAAAGAAAGATATATAGATAGATATATAGATAGAAAGAGAGATAGATAGATAGATAGAAAGATAGATAGAAAGATAGATAGATAGAAAAATAGATAGATAGATAGAAAGAAAGAAAGATAGATAGATAGATAGATAGATGATAGATAGAAAGATAGATAGATAGATAGAAAGATAGATAGAAAGAAAGAAAGAAAGATAGATAGATAGATAGAAAGATAGATAGAAAGATAGATAGATAGATAGAAAGATAGAAAGATAGATAGAAAGAAAGATATAGATAGATAGATAGATAGATAGATAGAAAGATAGATAGATAGAAAGATAGAAAGAAAGAAAGAAAGAAAGATAGATAGATAGATAGATAGATAGATAGAAAGAAAGATATATAGATAGATAGATAGATAGAAAGAGAGATAGATAGATAGAAAGATAGATAGATAGAAAGATAGATAGATAGATAGAAAGAAAGAAAGAAAGAAAGATAGATAGATAGATAGAAAGATAGATAGATAGAAAGATAGATAGATAGAAAGAAAGATAGATAGATAGATAGATAGAAATATAGATAGATATATAGATAGAAAGAGAGATAGATAGATAGAAAGATAGATAGATAGAAAGATAGATAGAAAGAAAGAAAGACAGACAGACAGACAGACAGACAGACAGACAGACAGATAGATACAGAGAGAGAGAGAAAGAAACAGAGAATATGTATGGAAACTCTGTGACTCTCCTCGGCAAAACACCCCCAAACCCTTGTGTAGAATCCCTCTGGGGTCTCTCTGCCCTCCCCTGCCCCATTGCCCAACTTGGAAATGTCTCCTCGACTCTCCCCGGGAATCCAGCAACACCAGCTGGAAATGAAAACACGCCGAACGCTTTATGACCATGTAAGAGGAATAAACACGTAAGCCGTTCTCCCCTCTCGGAGCTTTTGGCGAAAGCCTCTGTCGGGCGGTGCCAGTTTTAATCATCTCCTGGACGCGGGTTACTTTGGAGCAATGGTCATGCCAACATTTTCCCTCCTTCCCTTCCCTTCTGGATGACTAATTGAACAAATTGTAAGCTCCGTGGTTCTCTCTTCCTTTTGACGTCTCGGAGACCCTGGCTGTGAGCAGAATGGCACAAAGTTGAAAGAAAGAACAGGCTGTGTTTGAGCCACAGCTGTGCCACGGAACGGGAAGAGGTCTTTCCATCCGGACCAATATCTTTTGGGGCAAAATTCGGCTAGCTGGGCCACTGAGGTCATTGTGGTTTAAATCTCACCTGAGCCTTTTTCTTGCGAAGGTTGCGACCTTCAAAACCAGGAATCTCCAAACTCGGTCACTGCTGACCAGCTGGGGATACACAATATACCTCTACCTAAGAACGCCTCTACTTACGAACTTTTCTAGATACGAACCGGGTGTTCAAGATTATTTTTGCCTCTTCTCAAGAAACATTTTCCACTGACAAACCCGAGCCTCCGAAACTGTAACTGGAAAAGGAAGGAGGGAGGAAACAGGGCCGGAAAAGGTGGGGAGAAGCCTCCGTGGGGCCTCTCTAGGAATCTCCTGGGAGGAAACCAGGCCAGAAAAGGTGGGGAGAAGCCTCCATGGGGCCTCTCTAGGAATCTCCTGGGAGGAAGCAAAACCGGAAAAGGCAGGTAGAAGCCTCCGTGGGGCCTCTCTAGGAATCTCCTGGGAGGAAGCATAACCGGAAAAGGCAGGTAGAAGCCTCCGTGGGGCCTCTCTAGGAATCTCCTGGGAGGAAACCAGGCCGGAAAAGGTGGGGAGAAGCCTCCATGGGGCCTCTCTAGGAATCTCCTGGGAGGAAACAGAACAGGAAAAGGCAGGGAGAAGTCTCCATGAGGCCTCTCTAGGAATCTACTGGTTGGAAACAGGGCCAGAAAAGGCAGGGAGAAGCCTCCGTGGGGCCTCTCTAAGAATCTCCTGGGAGGAAACAGGGCCAGAAAAGGCAGGGAGAAGCTTCCGTGGGGCCTCTCTAGGAATCTCCTGGGAGGAAACAGGGCCTCCACCCTCCCTGTGGTTTCCCCAATCGCATGCATAGTTTGCTTTTACACTGATTCCTATGGGAAAAACTGCTTCTTCTTACAAACTTTTCTACTTAAGAATCTGGTCACAGAACAAATTACGTTCGTAAGTAGAGGCGCCACTGTACACAAACACAAATTAACACTCCCCATTCTTTGGCATGTTGCCTTAAATGCACGTGCTATACTTCCATCTCACCTCATTCAGAGGGTTATGTGAATGCAAAAATGCTCTCTTGGCCCGGCCCGCTTCCCAGGGTTGTTGTTTAAAAAAAAATCATTTCCGACAGTCCTTTTTTGAGCTCTCAAAAGACATAAGAAGCAAAACGCCATAGGAAAGATTTTTAAAAGTGCTGTGAGCACATCTTTCACGAAGACATATTAGGATTAATAAATAAAGGTTCCGGGATCAACTGGATCCGGATGATTAAAATCCTCCCACCTCCTCCCCTGGGGACTTCACAGTCACTTCCTTGGGACAGGGGTTCGGTTCCCGCAAGACAGAAAGAAGTTTAGAGCCGTGATGAAACGCAGATGTTCGCCTTTTGAAACCCCCGGGGGAGATGCGCTTCCTGAAGTCCTCTATTTTTAGGAGAGGTTCTTACAACAGATTTGTCTGATAAATTCCAGCTTTTTGGAAAGGCTCTGGGAAGCCGGGGCTCCCAACGACAGGTCAACATACCCTTTGGTGGCTGCACAGAAGCTAAAAGCTTCAACATGAGCTGGGAAGGGGCCCAGGGGTAGAGCCTTCTCTGTGGCGGCCCCGACCCTCTGGAACCAGCTCCCCCCTGATATTAGAACTGCCCCCACCCTCCTGGCCTTTCATAAGCTCCTTAAAACCCACCTCTGCCGTCAGGCATGGGGGAACTGAGATAACTTCACCAGGCCTATACTGTTTATGTATGGTATGTTGTATGTATGTTTTCTTAAATTATGGGTTTTTAGTTTTAATTATTAGATTTGTATTGTACATTGTTTTTTTTCTATTACTGTTGTGAGCCGCCCCGAGTCTATGGAGAGGGGCGGCATACAAATTTAATAAATAAAATAAATAAATAAATAAGTCAAAACTCAGCAAGGATAGAAGATAGAATTAATTTATTAGATTTGTATGCCGCCCCTCTCCGAAGACTCGGGGCGGCTCACAACAACGATAAAAACAATATTATAATGGCACAAATCTAATATTAAAAATACTAAAAACCCTATCATAATTAAAAAACCAAACAGCACATACATACCAAACATAAATTATAAGGAGCCTGGTGGAAGATGTCTCAAATCCCCCATGCCTGGCGGTATAGGTGGGTGTTGAGTAGTTTACCGAAGACAAGGAGGGTGGGAGCAGTTTTAATCTCCGGGAGGAGTTGATTCCAGAGGGCCGGGGCCGCCAAAGAGAAGGCTCTTCCCCTGGGGCCCGCCAGACAACATTGTTTAGTCGATGGGACCCGGAGAAGGCCAACTCTGTGGGACCTTATCGGTCGCTGGGATTCGTGCGGTAGCAGGCAGTTCCGGAGGTACTCTGGTCCAATGCCATGTAGGGCTTTAAAGGTCATGACCAACACTTTGAATTGTGACCGGAAACTGATCGGCAACCAATGCAGATAGCGGAGTGTTGGTGTTACATGGGCATTTTTGGGAAAGCTCATGATTGCTCTTGCAGCTGCATTCTGCACGATCTGAAGTTTCCAAACACTTTTCAGAGGTAGCCCCACGTAGAGAGCGTTGCAGTAGTCAAACCTCGAGGTGATGAGGGCATGAGTGACTGTGAGCAGTGACTCCCGGTCCAAATAGGGCCGCAACTGGTGCACCAGGCGAACCTGGGCAAACGCCCTCCTCGCCACAGCCGAAAGATGATGTTCCAATGTCAGCTGTGGATCGAGGAGGACACCCAAGTTGCGTACCCTCTCTGAGGGGGGTCAGTAATTCCCCCCCCCCGGGTGATGGATGGACAGATGGAATTGTCCTTGGGAGGCAAGACCCACAGCCACTCCGTCTTGTCTGGGTTGAGTTTGAATTTGTAGAAACACAGAAACATACAACTTGTAGAAACACAGAAACATGTAGAAACACAGAGACACAGAAACATGTATAAGCACAGAATCAGAACCATGTCAGAGTTGTGTTCGCAAGTTTTCCCACCAGACTCAGACACGATATCAGGAATTAGGACAGGGGAACTGGCTATTTGTTTTCCTTTTAATGAAAGAATCTGCAGAAGCACTAAGCTCGCCTTATCCCAGCTGCCATCTTGACTTTTTTGACCCCCTCGGACAGTCCTGCCTTGGCTCAAATCCTGAGTGCTTGAGGCTCTCTGAGGGAGATAAATATTCCCTTTAAGAAGCTGCTTCTTAAACAGAAGAAGAAATAATCCCCAGGATTAACACAGGAAGTGGGTGGAAACTATTAATAATTCTCAGACCTTTTTGGGAAAAATAAATGGAAAGCAGGCCCTTGGGAGGCTAGAAAGAGAAGAGAAGCGAAATAGAGAAACAGATGCTTTTATATTGAGGGAGAAGGCTTGAAAATATGGGAAATAATTAACAAACATATCCTGATTTTGAGCTTAGACCGGCGTTTCTTAAACTCGGCCATTTTAAGAGTTGTGGATTTCAACTCCCATAATTCCCCAGGCAGCCATTCTGGCTAACTGGTCCACATACCTTCAAGTGGCCAAAGTTGATAAATGTTATATTTACACACACGACATTCAGTTAGTTAGTTGGTTGGTTAGTTAGTTGGTTGGTTGGTTAGTTAGTTAGTTAGTTAGTTAGTTAGTTAGTTAGTTAGTTAGTTAGTTAGTTAGTTAGTTAGTTAGTTAGTTAGTTAGTTAGTTAGTTAGTTAGTTAGTTAGTTACCGGTAGTTTGGATTTACACACATATTCAGATATCTATCTATCTGTCTGTCTATCTATCTATCTATCTATCTATCTATCTATCTATCTATCTATCTATCTATCTATCTATCTACCTATCTGAACAATTAATCAGCAGAACAGCTTGCCTCCAGAAGTTTTGAATATTCCAACACTGGAAGTTTTTAGGAAGATGTTGGATAACATCTAAGAAAAGGATTTAGGGGTAGTGATTTCTGACAGTCTCAAAATGGGTGAACAGTGCAGTCAGGCAGTAGGGAAAGCAAGTAGGATGTTTGGCTGCATAGCTAGAAGTATAGCAAGCAGGAAGAGGGAGATTGTGATCCCGCTATATAGAGCGCTGGCGAGACCACATTTGGAATACTGTGTTCAGTTCTGGAGACCTCCCCTACAAAAAGATATTGACAAAATTGAACAGGTCCAAAGACGGGCTACAAGAATGGTGGAAGGTCTTAAGCATAAAACATATCAGGAAAGACTTCATGAACTCAATCTGTCTATCTTTCTTTATCTTCTTTATCTTTATTTAGATTTGTATGCCGCCCCTCTCCGCAGACTCGATAAATGGTCAAAGCAATGGAAACTGCAGTTTAATGTTTCCAAATGTAAAATAATGCACTTGGGGAAAAGGAATCCTCAATCTGAGTATTGCATTGGCAGTTCTGTGTTAGCAAAAACTTCAGAAGAGAAGGATTTAGGGGTAGTGATTTCTGACAGTCTCAAAATGGGTGAGCAGTGTGGTCGGGCAGTAGGAGAAGCAAGTAGGATGCTTGGCTGCATAGCTAGAGGTATAACAAGCAGGAAGAGGGAGATTGTGATCCCCTTATATAGAGCGCTGGTGAGACCCCATTTGGAATACTGTGTTCAGTTCTGGAGACCTCACCTACAAAAAGATATTGACAAAATTGAACAGGTCCAAAGACGGGCTACAAGAATGGTGGAAGGTCTTAAGCATAAAGCGTATCAGGAAAGACTTCATGAACTCAATCTGTCTATCTTTCTTTATCTTTTTTATCTTTATTTAGATTTGTATGCCGCCCCTCTCCGCAGACTCGGGGCGGCTCACAACAAAGTGGAAACAACAGTTTATAACTAATCTAAATTTCTACTAAAAACATTTAAAAGACCCCATTTTCTAAGCACACATACATACACACATACCATTCATAAATTGTATATGCCCGGGGGAGATGTCTCAGTTCCCCCATGCCTGACGACACAGGTGGGTCTTAAGAAGTTTACGGAAGGCAGGGAGAGTAGGGGCAGTTCTAATCTCCGGGGGGAGTTGGTTCCAGAGGGCCGGGGCCGCCACAGAGAAGGCTCTTCCCCTGGGGCCCGCCAACCGACATTGTTTAGTTGACAGGACCCGGAGAAGGCCCACTGTGCGGGACCTAATCGGTCGCTGGGATTCGTGCGGCAGCAAGCGGTCTCGGAGATATTCTGGTCCAGTGCCATGAAGGGCTTTAAAGGTCATAACCAACACTTTGAATTGTGACCGGAAGTTGATCGGCAACCAATGCAGACTGCGGAGTGTTGGTGAAACATGGGCATATCTAGGTAGGCCCATGACTGCTCTCGCAGCTGCATTCTGCACGATCTGAAGTTTCCGAACACTTTTCAAAGGTAGCCCCATGTAGAAAGCATTACAGAAGTCGCACCTCGAGGTGATGAGGGCATGAGTGACTGTGAGCAGTGAGTCCCGGTCCAGATAGGGCAGCAACTGGTGCACCAGGCGAACCTGTGCAAACGCCCCCCTCGCCACAGCTGAAAGATGGTTCTCTAATGTGAGCTGTGGATCGAGGAGGATGCCCAAGTTGCGGACCCTCTCCGAGGGGATCAATAATCCCCCCCCCCAGGTAATGGAAGGACAGATGGAATTGTCCTTGGGAGTCAAAACCCACAGCCACTCCGTCTTATCCGGGTTGAGTTTGAGTCTGTTGACACCCATCCAGGCCCCAACAGCCTCCAGACACCGGCACATCACTTCCACTGCTTCGTTGACTGGACATGGGGTGGAGATGTAAAGCTGGGTATCATCAGCGTACTGATGATACCTCACCCCATGCCCTTGGATGATCTCACCCAGCGGTTTCATGTAGATATTGAATAGCAGGGGGGAGAGGACCGACCCCTGATGCACCCCACAAGGGAGAGACCTCGGAGTCGACCTCTGACCCCCCACTAACACCGACTGCGACCGACCGGAGAGGTAGGAGGAGAACCACTGGAGAACAGTGCCTCCCACCCCCAACCCCTCTAGTCTGGAGGACAGAAGGAAAATGGAGGGACATGATCGAAACATTTAAATATGTTAAAGTGTTAAATAAGGTCCAGGAGGGAAGTGTTTTTAATAGGAAAGTGAACACAAGAACAAGGGGACACAATCTGAAGTTAGTTGGGGGAAAGATCAAAAGCAACGTGAGAAAATATTATTTTACTGAAAGAGTAGTAGATGCTTGGAACAAACTTCCAGCAGACGTGGTAGATAAATCCTCAGGAACTGAATGTAAACATGCCTGGGATAAACATATATCCATCCTAAGATAAAATACAGAAAATAGTATAAGGGCAGACTAGATGGACCATGAGGTCTTTTTCTGCCGTCAGACTTCTATGTTTCTATGTTTCTATAACCATCTGTCTGAAGTAGTGTAGGGTTTCCTGCCTAAGCAGGGGGTTGGATAGAAGACCTCCAAGGTCTCTTACAACTCTGTTGTTGTTGTTGTTGTTGTTGTTGTTGTTGTTGTTGTTGTTGTTGTCTATCTATTATTATTATTATTATTATTATTATTATTATTATTATTATTATTATTATTATTTAGATGTGTATGTTGATATGCCTCCCTATTCGTAGAGGACTCTGGTCAGCTCACAGCTAAATAAACATAAAATACAATATAAAGTACCATAAAAGCAATACAAAACAGTTAAAACCCGCAATGCACACTCAAAACAACTACAAAGCCCATGCATATCTTTCCTGGTTGGATTATAATGGTGTATCATCAGCTCAACGAATCCAGGCCTGCTGGAAAAATGCACCAGCGTGCCTTCCGTCCCCTGTCCTAATGTTTCTCTTTTACTAGCTTCATGTATATAGATATTATTATATCTTTGTATAGCCCCAATACGTACGTGACAAAACAAAGGAATAAATAAAAATAAAATAAATAAGTTCTTGGTGGCCCACAAAGAGAGAACATCTAATTTCCCTTCCCACTCTTGCAAATTTTCAGCACACCGCAAATGTCGTCCTGCACAAGGCGCCCAAAATATCCCATTTTGCAGCTTCCTGGGAACTGTCTGGTTTTTAGTTGTCGAGGACAAAATGATTTAGCA
Organism: Erythrolamprus reginae; assembly: GCF_031021105.1. Lineage (NCBI taxonomy): Eukaryota > Metazoa > Chordata > Lepidosauria > Squamata > Dipsadidae > Erythrolamprus > Erythrolamprus reginae. The sequence continues at coordinate 4,485,767 of NC_091952.1, read as the reverse complement.
TCTGGGTCGTTCCTGCTTAATCGTGGTGCCTCTCTCTCAAACTGGGCCCTGACACAAAACCTCCCTGCTTTCGGCCGCCCCCGCGAGCACTAACGATACTCCAAGTTCTCCATCGGCTAGAAATTCATTTCTTCTCCGGTGAAGAATGTAGCTGGCTTGAGGAGGACTCTCGCCATCAGCCTGACAGCTTAAATTTTGGATGCGAATAATCCTCGATTTATGAGCTTTAAGCGCAGCCACCATTTTGGTCATAAGTCAGGATGGGTCGTTAACTGTGAAGGGCCGCTCGTCTTCGGCGTTGCCGGTGTGCCCCCCGAGGCTGTCGCGTGCATACGTGCATCCATTGGGTGTGCACAAGTCCATCGGCATGAGATTTGGCATCTGCGCATGCGTAGCAAGCAAAATATTGCATCTTTCGGCTGTGGCGAGGAGGGCGTTTGCCCAGGCCCGTCTGGTGCATCAGTTGCAGCCCTATTTGGACAGAGTTCTGATCTCTGTCTGAGGCCACTGGTAATTGGAATAAAGGAATTCTAAATTCATATATTTGTAAAATACCACACCATCTTTATTTTTCTTTCCTTTGTTCCACACTGAATCATTTCGGCACACAGCGCTAATCTCTTATCTTAAACTTCCAGTATGCAAGGCAACATCAAAATCATTAACACATTCCACAAGTCATTCTAACATTTATGGCTAGTCAGAGTTAGCCCAGAGTCATAAAAACTGTAATTAAAAGCACAGAAGGCTCTCATATTTCTCAACGGCAGACTGACGATTCAGCTCTTCTCTTCCATTGACACCCGGACGTGACAAATTAATTACTTAATTAATTAACCCGTTCCTCTCCTTAATATTTCTTCCCTGACACTTGTTCTCTTCGCCTCTGCAAGCATCTGAAATAAGGACTTATCCATCTAGCATCTGCTTCTCCTTCGCTTGAATCTGAACCCATAGAAACGTCCTGTGGTTGGTCTCCTACTCTAAATCAGGCCCTACCACTAATTCATAACCACTTTCTGAATCAGAATCTGAAAAATCCCCAAACTGAACAGGAGTTTACACAACAGACAGGGAGTCCCTGTTCATGGTCACTCATGCCCTCATCACCTCGAGGTTTGACTACTGCAATGCTCTCTACATGGGGCTACCTTTGAAGAGTGTTCGGAAACTTCAGATCGTCCAAATTGCAGCTTGCCGAGTGGTATTGGGGTTTCCAAGACATGCCCATATCTCAACATCACTCCACGGACACCATTGGTTTCCGATTGGTTTCTGAACACAATTCAAAGTATTGGTTATGATCTATAAAGTCCTACATGGCATCGGGCCAGATTACCTCTGAGACCGCCTTCTGCCACACGAATCACAGCACCCCGTGAGGTCCTACAGAGTTGGTCTCCTTAGGGTCCGGTCGACCAAACAATGCCGGCTGGCGGGACCTAGGGGAAGAGCTTTCTCTGTGGCGGCCCCAGCCCTCTGGAACCAGCTCCCCCTGATCTCATTCTGTCCTTCGCTTTCTCTCTTCCCTCAATCTCCAGCCTCGTCTATTGGTTTCCTTCAGGATCCAAATCCAAAGGGCTTTTTAAGAGGTTCCAGCTGTATTTGCAAACAGCAACCTGTTTGGGGGTGGCCAGAAGGAGGGATGGGGTGGAATTCCCTCTCCTTGTAAAAGGACCCTTCACGGAGCTTCAGATGTTCATCAGACGTCTCCTTATAGGATTGCCACACGAGAACATTGGCCAAGATCTCAAGAAAGAGAGCTGCAACTTAAAACTGATTAAAACAGAAACCTGGCCAGATTCGAGCATGGGACAGGATCCCAATCGGTCCCCTGTAAAACTTTTGAATCCACTTCAAATGAGTGTTGGAATTCTCAACGCAAGAATCCAGGCACCCAAGTGACGTTAGAAAGCGAAATTTCTCCAGCAGAAAATGACCCTTGCCCCCTTCCACCCACCCTGACCCACAACTCTCCTGATTCCTAAGAGGTCAGTAAGGGGCATGCATACCCCACCTCTGCCGTCAGGCATGGGGGAATTAAGATAATCTTTCCCCCTAGGCTTCTACAATTTATGCATGGTATGCTTGTATGTATGATTGGTTTTATAACAAGGGTTTTTAGCTGTTGTAGTATTGGATTTTTACATTCTGTTTTTATCACTGTTGTTAGCCGCCCCGAGTCTACGGAGAGGGGCGGCATACAAATCCAATAAATAATAATAATAATAATAATAATAATAATAATAATAATAAGTGCACCAGCGTGCGTTCTGTCTCCTCTCCTAATGTTTCTTTTATAGAAACATAGAAACATAGAAGATTGACAGCAGAAAAAGACCTTGTGGTCCATCTAGTCTGCCCTTATACTATTTTCTGTATTTTATCTTAGGATGGATATATGTTTATCCCAGGCATATTTAAATTCAGTTACTGTGGATTTATCTACCACGTCTGCAGGAAGTTTGTTCCAAGGATCCACTACTCTTTCAGTAAAATAATATTTTCTCATGTTGCCTTTGATCTTTCCCCCAACTAACTTCAGATTGTGTCCCCTTGTCCTTGTGTTCACTTTCCTATTAAAAACACTTCCCTCCTGGACCTTATTTAACCCTTTAATATATTTAAATGTTTCGATCATGTCCCCCCCTTTCCCTTCTGTCCTCCGGATTATACAAATTGAGTTCAGTTTATTTTTCACTAGTACAATGCATATGAATATTATTATATCTAATGTTTCTTCTTCTTTTTTTTTCTTATTACTAGTATCATATATAGGAATATTATTATATCTTTACATACCTACAATATGTACTTGACAAAACAAACAAACAAACAAAAAATAAATAAACTCTAACAACTTTTGCCAGACCAATTATTTTATTATTATTATTTATTAGATTTGTATGCCGCCAGACGACATTGTTTAGTCGACGGGACCCGGAGAAGACCAACTCTATGGGACCTAACCAGCCACTGGGATTCTCGAATACAGCTCATCTGTCTGTAACCCACACCGCATTTCGGACATAAATACATTAGAAAACGTCCAGAGATATTTTATGAGAAGAGCCCTCCACTCCTCCACTCACAACAAAATAACCTACGCAACCAGACTTGCAATCCTGGGTTTAGAAAGCTCAGAACCACGTTGCCTTAAACATGACCTAAGCACAGCCCATATAATCATCTGCTACAATGTCCTTCCTGTCAACGACTACTTCAGCTTCAGCCACGACAACACAGGAGCACACAAGAGATACAAACTCAAAGTAAACCGCTCCAAACTCGACTGCAGGAAATACGACTTTAGTAACCGAGTAGTTGATGCATGGGACTCACTACCAGACTCTGTAATATCATCTCCTAACCCCCAAAGACTTTACTCTTAAACTATGCTCCCCCATTCCTCCCGGAGGCTCTCTGGAAGCCAAAAACGCCTTCCCAGAGCCTCTGTGAAAGCCAAAAATCACCTGGCTGGCACATACATGCACATTGGGGCTTAGAACTACGACACCTTAAACATGATTTAAGTATTGCCCACAAGTTCATATGCTGCAACATCCTGCCTGTCAATGACTACTTCAGCTTCAACCTCAATAACACAAGAGCACACAACAGGTTCAAACTTAATATTAACCGCTCCAAATGTGACTGTAAAAAATATGACTTCAGTAACCGAGTTGTCGAAGCGTGGAACTTATTATCAGACTACGTGGTGTCAACCCCCAACATTTTTCCCTTAGACTTTCCACGGTTGACCTCTCCAGATTCCTTAGAGGTCAGTAAGGGGCGAGCATAAGTGCACTAGTGTGCCTTCCGTCCCCTGTCCTATTGTCTCTCCTATATTTTAGATATCTTTTCTCCCATCCATATATCCTTTCCTCTACTCTTCATTGACGTATTCTATTCTCATATCTCTTCTTCTATCCCTTCCCTGATATTTACTACTACACATTTTTATTCTCTTTAATTTTCAATTTGTATTGGACAAAATAAATAAATAAGTAAATAAATGAACGAATGAACGAATGAACGAATGAACGAATGAACGAATGAACGAATGAACGAATGAACGAATGAACGAATAAACAAATAAATAAATAAATAAATGGATCGTGTGCCAGCAGATATGGCTCCACATGACACCTGTGGCACCCGTGCCATAGGTTCGCCAGCACTGCCCTATATCATGTGTTTGTTCATTCTCTTCTTTAGCAGCATTCAAGCCCTTAGCATTTAGCTAGCGCATTACAGCGCGCACTTTGCCCTTGGAGGGAAACAGAATGAGGACGCTCATCTCTAACCTTCCCCACAACGCCAGTCGATGATCTACTGACCCCTGGCACCGCTCGTTCTCTTCCGCTGGCTTCCCGCTACACCATAGTCATACCAACTACATGGGGCTACCCCTGAAAAGTGTTCGAAAACTTCAGATCGTGCAGAATGCAGCTGCGAGAGCAATCATGGGCTTCCCCAAATATGCCCATGTCACACCAACACTCCGCAGTCTGCATTGGTTGCCGATCGGTTTCCGGTCACAATTCAAAGTGTTGGTTATGACCTATAAAGCCCTTCATGGCATCGGACCAGAATACCTCCGGGACCGCCTTCTGCCGCACGAATCCCAGTGACCAATTAGGTCCCACAGAGTCAGCCTTCTCCGGGTCCTGTCGACTAAACAATGTCGTCTGGCGGGACCCAGGGGAAGAGCCTTATCTTTGGTGGCCCCGACCCTCTGGAACCAGCTCCCCCCAGAGATTAGAATTGCCCCCACCTTCCTTACCTTTTGCAAACTCCTTAAAACCCACCTCTGTCATCAGGCATGGGGGAATTGAGATATTCCTTCCCCCCCAGGCCTATACAATTTATGCATGGTATGTTTGTGTGTATGTTTTGTTTTTTAATAAGGGGTTTTTAAATGATTTTTTAATTATTGGATTTGTAATATATTGTTTCTATTGTTGCTGTGAGCCGTCCCGAGTCTGCGGAGAGGGGCGGCATACAAATCTAATTAATAATAATAATAATAATAATAATAATAATAATAATAATAATAACTTCCCCCGCGAAAAAAAACCTCCAAGAGTAACGTGCCTTGTAAATGTACTTTCTGGATAACCCTCGTAGAAGAGAAGAGGATAATCAGGAACAAGGAAAAGAGAAGAAGCCAAAGAGGTTGGAATCTGGTCCAATCCAACCTGGAAATAAGGAAGGATTTCCCAACAGGGAGAGCAATTAATCAACGGAAGAATTTACTTTCAGAGGTTTATTTATTTATTTATTTATTTATTTATTTATTTATTTATTTATTTATTTATTTATTTATTTATTGGATTTGTATGCCGCCCCTCTCTGCAGACTCGGGGCGGCTAACAACAACAATAAAACAGTATATAACAAAATCCAATAATAATAATAATAATAATAATAATAATAATAATAATAATAATAATAATAATAAATTAGATTTGTATGCCGCCCCTCTCCGAAGACTCGGGGCGGCTAAAAACAATTAAAAGCCCATTATATAAAAACCAATCATAGATACAGACATACCATGCATAAAATTGTAAAGGCCTAGGGGGAAAGTATATCTCAGTTCCCCCATGCCTGGCGGCAGAGGTGGGTTTTAAGCAACTTTCGAAAGGCAAGGAGGGTGGGGGCAATTCTAATCTCTGGGGGGAGTTGGTTCCAGAGGGCCGGGGCCGCCACAGAGAAGGCTCTTCCTCTGGGTCCCGCCAACAACATTGTTTGGTTGACGGGACCTGGAGAAGACCCACTCTGGGTTATGGGTGCTCCATCATCAGAGGTTTCCGAAAAACATTGGACAACCAAAGGTGCTATTTGTTTTTTCAAAAGATAACTGAACTTTGCCTTTCCTTGAAGACCTTTGGCTTCTCATCCAAGAAGCTCCTTCAATTCTGACTAAATATGTGGAGTGGGAAGATTTATATTCCTTGCAGTCCACTTGCAGTCATCTTAACCAGAGGATTGCGAAAAATATAAATCTCAGCCCATTCATAAATTTTAATTATTTTTGTGCTTTCTGGGGGGGGGGGTGTTTCCCGAATCTTTCCAAAATTGGGCAAAGGTGATCCTAGCCACTGTGGTAATATGAAGTATGAGATATTTAATGCTCTTTGTATAGTTACTCTTGAGTATTCCTAAGAGGAGAAGTTCTGGTGTGAATTCTATTTGTAGGTGGGTAATTTCCTGTATCCATTTGTGTATCCTAGTCCAAAATATTTTTGTGTCAGGGCGCAACCTGATAACAGGTCTGCAAAAAATATTTTTTGTAATCATCGCAGTTGACCTTGTATTTTTCTGAATCATTTTTTTGTTCTGATTTCAAAAATGTATATAGTTTTTTCTGCAGCAAGTATACTCTATCTATCTATCTATCTATCTATCTATCTATCTATCTATCTATCTATCTATCTATCTATCTATTTATTAAATTTGTATGCCACCCCTGTCCGTAGACTCGGGGCAGCTCACAGCAGTTAGCATACCATACATAAACAGTATAGGCCTGGGTAAGTTATCTAAGTTCCCCTTTCCCTTATGGCAGAGGTGGGTCTTAAGACGTTTACGAAAGGCAAGGAGGGTGGGGGCAATCCTAATCTCTGGGGGGAGCTGGTTCCAGAGGGTCGGGGCCATCGGCTCTTCCCCTGGGCCCCGCCAAACAACATTGTTTAGTCGACGGGACCCGGAGAAGGCCAACTCTGTGGGACCTAATCAGTCGCTGGGATTCGTGCGGCAGAAGGCGGTCCCGGAGATATTCTGGTCCGATGCCATGAAGGGCTTTATAGGTCATAACCAACACTTTGAATTGATCTGCAACCAATGCAGACTGCGGAGTGTTGGTGTAACATGGGCATATTTGGGGAAGCCCATGATTGCTCTCGCAGCTGCATTCTGCACGATCTGAAGTTTCCGAACATTCTTCAAAGGTAGCCCCATGTAGAGCGTTTCCATGGAGCAGCATCATTATTATAAGGGATAGGAAATATACTGGTGACATTAAGAAAGCAGTAATTTACGTATCAGAAATTATTTATTTTATTTATTTATTTTATTTATTTATTCATTTGTCCAATATACAAATACATAGGAAGAAAATAGACATGTGGTAATATATATAAGAGTAAAAGTGAAATTAGAGGAGAGGATATATGAAAGAAAGAAAATATATATGATAAGTGAGAGAAAGGAAAGACAATTGGACAGGGGACGAAAGGCACACCAGTGCACTTATGTACGCCCCTTACTGACCTCTTAGGAACCTGGAGAGGTCAATCGTGGAGAGTCTAAGGGAGAAATGTTGGGGGTTAGGGGTTGACACAATTGAGTCCGGTAATGAGTTCCACGCTTCGATAACTCGATTGTTGAAATCATATTTTTTACAGTCAAGTTTGGAGCGGTTCGTATTAAGTTTGAATCTGTTGCGTGCTCTTGTGTTGTTGCTGCTGAAGCTGAAGTAGTCATTGACCGGTAGGACATGATGTAATAATAAAAATGCTTTTATATCAGACTCTTTATGTGACAGAGCAAAACTAAGCATATTTTTGGAACCAGCACACCAAACTCCATAAAACAGACACATTACTTTTGCTGATGATTTTTTTTGTGTGTTGACCAGTGTAATCAAATCAACATCGCTGGAGTGATGGAGAAGAACTTCCAAAGATGTGCAATATTAACCTGATCTCTTTGCCAACAGTTGAAATAAATATTTTGTTTTAAACCCTGTTTCCCAGGATGGAATAAGAACCTTGTTTATATAAAGTGCCATGAGGGAGAAAGAGGAACAGACAAGGACGGGATTGCAATGATCCCCAAATCTATTCTCAAATGTTCACAAAGTTCCCTTAGGATTAAACCACTCAGTTTTGTGTATTGTTGCTGGACCAGGACCACCAGGGTGTTCTTGGATTTTTTGTTTTTTTGTTTAATGTTCTTATTTTCTTTTTCATTGTTTATTTTGTCCCTGATTATTCCTCCAGGATTGTATTTTTATATTGTGGTTATATTGAAAGCCAATTGCAGCAGTTTGGAATCGGGTGAAAACTAAACTGAATAATAAAAAAATAAAATAAAATATATAATAAAATAAAATAATGAAATGAAATGAAATAATAAAAAAAGAAAATAAAGTTATATAATATAGTATAGCATAATATAATATAGCATACCATAACATAATATAATATAATATAACATAATATAACATAACATAACATAATATAATATAACATAATATAGCATAATATAATATAGCATAGCATAGTATAGTATAAATGGTATAGGTTCTCTTGCTTGAGCAGGAGGCTGGACTAGAAGACCTCTAAGGTCCCTTTCAGCTCATTCATTCTAACAAAACAAAACAAAATGTAACATAACGTAACAAAACAAAACAAAACAAAACATAACATAACATAACATAATGTAAATCATATAGGTTCTCCTGCTTGAGCAGGAGGTTGGGCTAGAAGACCTTTAAGGTCCCTTCCAGCTCATTCATTTAGTCTAGTCCAGTGTTTCCCAACCTTGGCCACTTTTGAAGATATTTGGACTTCAACTCCCAGAATTCCCCAGCCAGCATTCGCTGGCTGGGAATTCTGGGAGTTGAAGTCCAGATATCTTCAAGTGGTCAAGGTTGGGAAACACTGGTCTAGTCTAAAGTGATGTGAAGTGAAATGAAAACATAAAATAATAAAATAAAATAAAATAAGATAAGATAAAAGATAAAATAATAAAATAAAATAAAATAAAATTAAAATAAAATTAAAATAAAATTAAAATAAAATTAAAATAAAATAAAATAAAATAATAGGTTTGTTTGTTTGTTTGTTTGTTTGTTTGTTTGTTTGTTCATTTATTTATTTATATTTTATTATATTTTATTTGTCGAACAAGTATAGGATATAATAATAATAATAATAATAATAACAATAACAATAATAATAGCAGCCAAAGACGGGCTACAAAAATGGTGGAAGGTTGGACCAGAATATCTCTGGGACTGCCTTCTGCCGCACAAATCCCAGCGGCCGATTAAGGTCCCACAGAGTTGGCCTTCTCCGGGTCCCGTCGACTAAGCAGTGTCGTCTGGCTGGCTCCAGGGGAAGAGCCTTCTCTGTGGCGGCCCCGGCCCTCTGGAATCAACTCCCCCCAGAGATCAGATCTGGCCCCACCCTCCTTGCCTTTCATAAATTGCTTAAGACCTACCTATATCTCCCCCAGGCTTATAGACTTTATGTATGGTATGCTTGTGTTGTATGTTTTTAAAATGACGGGTTTTTTTAAATGCTGTACTTTCTTTTAATATTAGATTTGTTACATTGTATATTGTTATTATTATTGTTGTGAGCCACCCTGAGTCTGCGGAGAGGGGCGGCACACAAATCTAATAAATTATAAAAAATTATTAAATTATTAAATTAATTATTATTGTTAAATTATTAAATTATAAAGCATAAAACTTATCAGGAAAGACTTCATGAACTCAATCTGTGTAGTCTGGAGGACAGAAGGAAAAGGGGGGACATGATCAAAACATTTAAATATGTCAAAGGGTTAAATAAGGTCCAGGAGGGAAGTGTTTTAATAGGAAAGTGAACACAAGAACAAGGGGGCACAATCTGAGGTTAGTTGGGGAAAGATCAGAAGCAAGGTGAGAAAATATTATTTGACTGAAAGAGGAGTAGATGCTTGGAACAAACTTCCGGCAGACATAATTGGTAAATCCACAGTAACTGAATTTAAACATGCCCGGGATAAACATATATCCGTCCTAAGATAAAATACAAGAAATGGTATAAGGGCAGACTAGATGGACCAGGAGGTCTTTTTCCGCCGTCGATCTTCTATGTTTCTATAATAATAATTTGAATTTGCGTTCTGTTTGATTGTGAGATTCCCACAGGGCCATGCAGAGGTAATTTTTTACGTTGTCTTTTGAAGTCTTAAGCTTGGTTGACTTTGGCTTGGTGATTATGTAAACGTGCGCCCCCAATTGTCTGATCTGAGCCCCAATGCAAAATAATAATAATAACAACAACAACAACAACAACTGGGCGGACATTTGAAAACCATCGGAATTGACCAATCTGTCAATTGCAAAAGGCCGCTTTACTGGGATCGGCACACATAATTCGCCGCAACATCATCCAGTCCTAGGTGCTTGGGAAGCGCCTGACTGGTGATGAAATACGAAATCCAGCATAGTGATCTCGTTTGCTGTGTTGTATTGACATAATAATATTAATAATGATAATGATGATGGTGGTGGTGGTGGTGGTGGTGAAGGTAACAATAACAATAACAATAAAGATATTGACAAAACTGAATGGGTCCAAAGACGGGCTACAAGAATGGTGGAAAGTCTTAAGCATAAAACATATGAGGAAAGACTTAATGAACTCAATCTGTATAGTCTGGAGGACAGAAGGAAAAGGGGGGGACATGATCGAAACATTTAAATATGTTAAAGGGTTAAATAAGCTTCAGGAGGGAAGTGTTTTTTAATAGGAAAGTGAAGCCAAGAACAAGGGGGCACAATCTGAGGTTGGTTGGGGGAAAGATCAGAAGGAACGTGAGAAAATATTATTTGACCGAAAGAGGAGTAGATCCTTGGAACAAACTTCCCGCAGACGTGGTTGTTAAATCCACGGTAACTGAATTTAAACATGCCTGGGGATAAACATAATATCCATCCTAAGGTAAATACAGGAAATAGTATAAGGGCAGACTAGATGGACCATGAGGTCTTTTTTTGCCGTCAGTCTTCTATGTTTCTATGTTTCTAATAACAATAACAATAACAATAATAAACCCACCTTCATGAGCCATTGGGTGTTGTTTTCCAAGATCCTCTCCAGCTGCCGGACCTTCGGGGAGGCTTGTGGGCCGCCGTCGCTGGCGGGGAAAGGCTCCCGGGGGAGTCCCGCTGCAGGGGCGTGGATGCCCGGTGGGTCCCCGGCGGGGCTGTGGCAGGGCGCCGGCTCCGCTTCGGGCAGGACGAAGGTGTACGTGCAGCGCCCCTGCTGAACGCGGTGGGCGCGCCGGCGGAAGACCCCCTCGCTCGCCCGCCGCTGGCTGCCCCGCGCCCCCCGGGCTGCCAGGAGGGCGCCCAAGGCCAGGAGGAAGACCTGCATGGCGCCCACCCGCCGCCCTCGGAGCCCCTTCGCTCAGGGCCTTGGCAAAGCGGGTGGTTCTGGCTCTGCTTGCAGCCGGTCCCGGGGATGCAAAAGTCGCGCTTGCTTTGGCCAGCGGGGGAGGGCGGCGTTGCCTTTCGGTGGGTCAGGCTGGATTTTTCCCCCTCGAGGAGGAGGAGGAGGAGGAAGAGGGCTGCTTTGCCTTCGGACGCTTGGGCTGATTTTCCTCCCTCGGGGAGGAAGATGAGGAGAAGGAGGAAGAAGAGGTGGAGGAAGAGGGTTGCTTTGCCTTCGATGGCTCAAGCTGATTTCCCCCCCCCCCCCCGTTTCCCCCCCTTTCTCGAAGCACTCACGTTCTGTAAAGTCAGAACTTCCTCTCTCTCCCTCCGCCCCTCCCCCTTTCCTTTCCCCCTCTTTTTTGACAGTCCCCCTCTTTTTCAAGAAGTCTGGGTTGTTGGGGTTTTTTTTTCCTTTTTCCTTTAATCATCCGGCCGGTTTCAGGAGGTAGGAGGTCAGTCCTGCGAGGAGGAGAGGGGAGGAGTGAGGAGGGGGAAGAGGAGGAGGAAGAGCTAGAAGGGGGCTAGGGAGAAGAGGAGGAAGAGGAGTGGGAGGAGGAAAAGGAGGAAGAGAAAGGAGGATGAGGAGTGAGAAGGAGGGGGGGAGAGGGAGGAGGAGGAAGAGGAGGGAGGAAGAAAAGGAGGGGGGAGGAAGAGGAGGGGGAGGAAGAAGAGGGAGGAAGAGGAGGGCGGAGAAGCAGGAAGAAGAGGAGGAGGAGGAAGAGAAGGGAGGAAGAGAAGTGAAAAGGAGGAACGGGAAGAGGAGGGAGGAGGAGAGGAAGGGGGAGGAAGAGGAGGGAGGAAATGGATGAGGAAGAGGAGGGAGGGGGAGGGGGAGGAAGAGGACGGGGAGGAAGAGGAGGGGGAGGAAGGGGAGGGAGGAAGAGGAGGGCGAAGGGGAGGAAGAGGAGGAGGAGGAAGAAGAAGGAAAAAGAGGAAGAAGAGGGAGGGGGAGGAGGAGGGAGAAGGATGAACCAGGAAGGGGTGAATTTGAGGGGCTGCCACAAATAATATAATAATAATAATAATAATAATAATAATAATAATAATAATAATATAATAATAATACACCATGGCTTATATAGATTTACAAGATGATAAGCATCATGAGTTACCATTGTTAAAAGGAAGTTAAGGGTGAATTTAATTAGAAGAAAATGTAGATGTCAAAATTAGAGGTGAGGTTTGGGAGTTTGATATGTACCGAAAGTAAATAAATGTGGAATTGGAAATTTATTTTTGGGGATTATCCAGGTCTAAGTAACGAGACACTGTTTTTATTGTAACACACAAAAGAGAAGGTATTTTGTAATGTATTGGGAAAGGTTCAATATGTATTGTGTATTGGACAAACAAACAAACAAATAAATAAATAAATACATAAAATTATACCAGGCAAAGAAAAGACGGAGATGGAAGAAAAAGGAGAAAGGGAAGAGAGGAAGAGAAGGAAGGAAAAAGGAGACAGGAGGAGGAAGGAGGAGAAAAGAAGGAAGAAAAAGAAATTGAGAATTCCTTGGCAAGAATTCTCCTCCCCCTCCTCAACAATCCTGTTACAACAGCTCAGGTTTCAGACCTGAAGGTTGCACACTCACCGAAAGTGAGTGGGGTGTAAAAAAAACTCCATCTGGAGCACTTTAAATCCATGTGCACTGCTGGTGGGTGTTGGAGTGAGAGCGGATAATTCAAGGCCCTCAATCTTTGCTGTGCTTCAGTTTGGCACCAAACTGACTTCTGCAACTGGAAGGAAACCCTCCCCCTTCCCCTAGGAGGTTTTGAAAAGAGTGGGCTCCGGGTTTCTTCCCAGGGATGACTGAATGGAAGTGGACCGGTTCTGCTTTCTGCAGTTTAAATTAGAGATTAAAAATTAGAGCAACCCTTCTTCCTTCTAGCACTGATGTTCTCTAGCTGGGTCAGGAAACGTCTGCAAGACGCTCAGAGACCCCACAAACCTCTCCACCTCCTTGTCCTCCTTCCCCCTCCTCTTCCTCCTCCTCCTCCTCTTCTTCCTCCTCCTCCTCCTTCTCCTTCTCCTCTTCCCCCTCCTCTTCCTCCTCCTCCTCTTTCCTCCTCTTGCTTCCTCCTCCTCCTCCTCTCCTCCTCCTGTTCCTCTTTTTCCTCCTCCTTCTCTTTCCCCTCCTCTTCTTTCCTCCTCCTCCTCCTTCCTCCTCCTCCTCTCCTCCTCCTCCTTCCTCCTCCTCTTCCTCCTCTTCTCCTCTTCCCCTCTTCTTCCTTCTCCTCTTCTTCCTCCTTCCTCCTCCTCTTCCTCCTTCTCCTTCTCCTCTCCTCCTCTGTTCCTCTTTTTCCTCCTCCTTCTCTTTCCCCCTCCTCTTCTTCCCTCCTCCTCCTCCTTTTCCTCCTCCTCCTCTCCTCCTCCTTCCTCCTCCTCTTCCTCCTCCTCCTTCTCCTCTTCCCCTACTTCCTCCTCTTCCTCTTTCTCCTTCTCCTTCCTCCTCTTCCTCCTTCTCCTCCTCCTTCTCCTCTTCCTTCTCCTCTTCCTCCTCCTCCTCTTTCCTCCTCCTCTTCCTCCTCCTCCTCTCCTCCTCCTGTGTTCCTCTTTTTCCTCCTCCTTCTCTTTCCCCTCCTCTTCTTCCTCCTCCTCCTTTTCCTCCTCCTCCTCTCCTCCTCCTTCCTCCTCCTCTTCCTCCTCCTCCTTCTCCTCTTCCCTACTTCTTCCTCTTTCTCCTTCTCCTTCCTCCTCTTCCTCCTTCTCCTCCTCCCTTCTCCTTTTCCTCCTCCTCCCCCTCCTCCTTCTCCTCTTCCTTCTCCTCTTCTTCCTCCTCCTCCCTCCTCCTCTTCTTCCTCCTCCTCCTCTGCTCCTCCTCTCCTGTCCCTCTTTTTCCTCCTCCTTCTCTTTCCCCTCCTCTTCTTCCTCCTCCTCCTCTTTCTCCTCTTCTCTTCCCCTCTTCTTCCTTCTCCTATTCTTCCTCCTTCCTCCTCCTCTTCCTCCTTCTCCTCCCTCCTCTCCTCCTCCTGTTCCTCTTTTTCCTCTTGCTCCTTCTCCTCCTCCTTCTCCTTTTCCTCTCCTCCTTCTCCTCTTCCCCCTTCTTCCTCTCTTCCTCTTTCTCCTTCTCTCCTTCCTCCTCTTCCTCCTTCTCCTCCTCCTTCTCCTTTCCTCCCCTCCCCCTCCTCCTTCTCCTCCTCTCCTCCTCCTGTTCCTCTTTTTCCTCTTGCCCCTTCTCTCCTCCTTCTCCTCTTCTCCTCTTCCCCTCTTCTTCCTTCTCCTCTCTTCTCCTTCCTCCTCCTCTTCTTCCTCCTCCTTCTCTTCTCCTCTCCTCCTCCTGTTCCTCTTTTTCCTCCTCCTCTTCCTCCTTCTCCTCTTCTCCTCTTCCCCTCTTCTTCCTCCTCCCTCTTCCTCCCTCCTCCTCTTCTTCCTCCTCCTCCTCTTTCCTCCTCCTCCTCCTGTCCCTCTTTTTTCCTCCTCCTCTTTCCCCTCCTCT
>NC_091952.1:4441860-4470909 GCF_031021105.1 Erythrolamprus reginae | reverse complement strand
TCTACTTAGTTGCTGAGATAATAATGATGAGAGAAGAAAACTGCATGCAGAGTTGGAGCGTTAAAGGACAAATTAAAGAGAATATGTTTTACAATGAGATGCATTGAGAATTCCAAATATTTTTGGAGTCTCCGGAGAGGGGCGGCTTACAAATCTAATAAATAATAATAATTTTATAAATCAGTCTGAAATCAGAACACTACCTAGGATGCAAAGTGGATAAGGATCTTGGAAGGACGGTGATGCTGTTTACTTTGGCTGGGGGTTTCCTGATCAATAGCAGCTGTTTGCTAACTTCTCAGACTGGAGCAGCAACAGAAACAGCTCTCTGTCTGTCTGTCTGTCTGTCTGTCTGTCTCTGTCTCTATTTATTTATTTATTGATTGATTGATTGATTGATTGATTGATTTTGTCCAATACACAATGAGGGTTTTAGAGGGTATACATGTAGTAAAATGCATGATGAAAGTTATAGAGGAGATACTCATAGTAAAATATATCTAAGAAAGAAGAGAAGAGAAGATATAGTAATAGAACATATCAATGAAAGAATAGAAGAAGAGATATAGGAATAGAAAGGTATAGGAGATATAGGAGAGCAATAGGACAGGGGACGGAAGGCACTCTAGTGCACTTGTACTCGCCCCTTACTGACCTCTTAGGAATCTGGAGAGGTCAACAGTAGATAATCTAAGGGTAAAGTGATGATCAGGGGTCTAGAAACCAAGACTTACGAAGAGAGACTGCAGGAACTGGGCATGGATAGCCTAGAGAAAAGGAGGGCCAGAGCGGACATGATAGCAGTCTACAGGTATACGAGGGGTTGCCACAGAGAGGAGGGGATCACTTTATTCTTCAGGGAACCAGATGGCCGGACGAGGAACAACGGCTGGAAGCTGACCAAGGAGAGATTCAACCTGGAAATAAGGAAGAACTTCCTGACGGTCAGAGCGATCAACCAGTGGAACAACCTACCAGCGGACGTTGTGAACTCCAATACTCTGGACCTTTTTAAGAGGAAATTGGACTGCCATTTGGCTGAGATGCTATAGGGTTCCTGCTTAGGCAGGGGGTTGGACTTGATGACCCACATGGTCCCTTCCAACTCTAACAATCAATCAATCAACAAACATACAAACAAACAAACAAACAAACAAACAAATAAAGTGTTGGGAGTTTTCTCTCTTTCTTTGTCTCTTTGTCTCTCTCTCTCCCCCCCCCTCCCCTCCCTCTGGCTACCTGGTGTTATTACCTACACCCCTCTTGTCTTTTCCTCTGGAATCAAAACAGAGTGGAAAAGCTGGAGTTATGATTGGGACACCCCCCCTCCCCCATTTTGGCATTTGGCTTGCAGCCGGGCAGAGTGTTGCTAGAAAGCTGCTATTTTGGGAAAGGCTCAAAGGCTGCCAGGCTCCCCCACATGGGAAGGAAGGGGAATGGGCCTGTTTCCCTAAGGGCACATTTAAAATGTTTTCAGAGTCTTCTTTGGAACTGGACGACGAAAGAAAGGGGAAGAATCAACTGGTTTGCTGCAATCTAATCAGCAGCTCCAGGACTGCAAGATAGGATTTTTACATCTTCAGAAAGCCTCCAAAACATAAATTTATTTCCTTAAAAGTTTTTTACATGCACAGATGTGGAGGCACGATATGGATTGGGTTGGGTTGGATTGGGTTGGGTTGGGTTGCACTGGACTGGACTGGATTGGATTAGGTTAGGTTAGGTGGTTTGCACTGGATTGGGTTGGGTTGGATTCAGTTGGGTTGGGTTGGATTCAATTGGGTTGGGTTGGGTTGGACTGGATTCTATTGGGTTGGGTTGGGTTGGACTGGGTTGGGTTGGGTTGGGTTGGACTGGGTTGGGTTCAGTTGGGTTGGGTTGGACTGGATTGGGTTGGGTTGAGTTGAATTCAGTTGGGTTGGGTTGGGTTGGACTGGATTGGGTTGGGTCGAGATGGAATGGATGGGCTGTGTTGAGTTGAGTTGTGTCAGGTTGCTTTGTATTGAGTTGAGTTGCATAACTTGAATTATGTTGCGTTGAACTGTATTGAGTTGAGTTCACTTGAGTTGAGTTGGGCTGCTTTGAGCGGAGTTGAGTGAACTGCATTAGGTTGAATTGGTTTTGGTGCCAATGAAAATCAAAGCAACCCCCCACCCACATCCCAATTTACCCATCATGAGAACAGACCAAATAATTCAAATATGTTTAAAGAAAACCCATCACAAAAATGAACCTGCATCAACCCTTACGCAAGACCAAGAATACATTGACATTCATCAAGTTACCCATTTTCTGGATACACCCAAAACAGAGAACCATAAAGCAACAAATAATAATAATAATTATTATTGTTGTTGTTGTTGTTGTTATTATTATTATTATTATTATTATTATTATATTATTATTAATTAGATTTGTATGCCTCTCCAAGGACTTGGAGCGGCTCACAACAACAATAGATACAATAAAATACAAATCCAATATAAACTATATTAAAAACCCCATTATTATAAAAAACTAACAACTGTAAAACAATCATACCAATCTCGTGTTGAGTCAGGAAAGGTAAGGGGAGAAATCAATCCCCCATGCTTGGCGGTATAGGTGGGTCTTCAACATCTTATGGAAGGCAAGGAGGGTGGGGGAAATTTGAATCTCTGGGGGAGTTGATTCCAGAGGGCCGGGGCCACCACAGAGAAGGCTCTTCCCCTAGGTCCTGCCAGATGACATTGTTTAGTCGACAGGACCCGGAGAAGGCCAACTCTGTGGGACCTAATCGGCCACTGGGATTCGTGCAGCAGAAGGCAGTCCCATAGGTATTCTGGTCCAATGCCATGTAGGGCTTTATAAGTCATTACCAACACTTATAAACACTAATAAATTCACACACATAGTTAACCCCTAGGCAAGATGACGGTGTTATCTGAATACAATCCCTAGCAGAGGTAAGAATCACTTTTACTGTCACATTGTTTAAAGTGATGCTGGCAAGAGATGTCTTGGTGAACAACCATTTAAATATGAGCCAGCTGTGTGCAGCAGCTGCCAAAAAAGTCAACATAATTCTAGGCTGCATTAATAGAGGGATAGAATCAAGATCATGTGAAGTGTTAATATCATTTTATAAGGCCTTGGTAAGGCCAGACCTGGAATACTACACACAGTTTTGGTCACCACAATGCAAAAAGGATGCCGAGACTCTAGAAAGAGTGCAGAGAAGAGCAACAAAGAGGATTAGGGGACTGGAGGCTAAAACATATGAAGAATGGTTGCAGAACTGGGCATGGCTAGTTTGATGAGAAGAAGGACCATGGTAGACTTGATAGCAGCCTTCCAATATCTCAGGGGTTGCCACAAAGAAGAAGGAGTCAACCTCCAAAGCACCTGAGGGTAGAACAAGAAGCAATGGGTGGAAACTAAACAAGGAGAGAACTAAAGAGAACTAAAGAGAAATTTCCTAATACTCAGAATGATTGATCAGTGGAACAACTTTCCTCCAGAAGTTGTGAATGTTCCAACCTTGGAAGTTTTTATGCAGATGTTGGATAACCATTTGTCTGTATTGGTATAGTTTGGACTAAATGACAATTCTGTTATTCTGGAAGGGAAGGGAGACACAAAGAGAAGGAAAGAAAGAAGAGGGTTAAACCTTATTTAACCCTTTAACATTTACATGTGTGAAAGGGTTCAATAAGGTTCAGGAGGGAAGTGTTTTTAATAGGAAAGTGAACCCAAGAACAAGGGAGCACAATCTGAAGTTAGTTGGGGAAAGATCAGAACCAAGGTGAGAAAATATTATTTTACTGAAAGAGTAGTAGATCCTTGGAACAAACTTCCAGCAGACGTGGTTGGTAAATCCACAGGAACTGAATTTAAACATGCCTGGGAGAAACATAGATCCACCCTAAGATAAAATACAGGAAATAGTATAAGGGCAGACTGGATGGACCAGGAGGTCTTTTTCTGCCGTCAATCTTCTATGTGTCTATGAGAGAAAGGAAGGGAAGATGGGAGGGGAGGGGAAAGGAAAGGAAATGAAGAAGAGAAAGGGAAAGGAAGGAGGAAAAGGAAAGGAAAGAAATAAAGAAGAGAAAGGGAAAGGAAAGAAGGAAAGAAAGGAAAGGAAGAATTGAAAAGGAAAGGAAAGGCAGGGAAAGGAAATGAAATGATAGAATAAGATAGGAAGGAAAGGAAAGGAAAGGGAAGGGAAGGGAAGGATAGAATGGGATAGGAAGGGAAGGAAAGGAAAGGAAAGGATAGAATAGGAAAGGAAAGGAAAGGAAATAAAGAATTGAAAGGGAAAGGAAAGAAGGAAAGGAAACGAAAGGATAGAATAGGATAGGAAGGGAAAGGAAGGGAAAGGAAAGGAAGGGAAAGGAAAGGAAGGGAAGGAATGGAAAGGAAAGGAAAGGAAAGGAAATAAAGAATTGAAAAGGAAAGGAAAGAAGGAAAGGAAAGGATAGAATAGGATAGGAAGGGAAAGGAAAGGAAAGGGAAGGAAAGGGAAGGGAAGGGAAGGGAAGGGAAGGAATGGAAAGGAAATAAAGAATTGGAAAGGAAAGGGAGATGGGAGAGAAGGAAGAAAGAAAAAGAAAGAAAAAGGAAGGAATGGAAAGGAGGAAGGAGGGAGACAGGGAGGGAAGGACAGGAGAGTTACCACCCTCTAAATGCTGTGCTATTTGACTGTTACCTAGGAGTTCAGAACTTCATCTGTCAACGGTGCTTAGACTCTGGTTCTCCAACCGGGGACTTTCCCTGGGAACCCTGCAATGTTTAAATCAATCCAGAGTTTGGCATCCTCTCTCTCCCCCCACTCCCCCTTTCCCAGCCCCCAGGCCTGCCCAATGAACCCGGCACATGATTAATCTCCGCCTGGGTTCCCCGTGCCAGCTTGCTCTCCAGGGCCTGCCGCAGAGGGGAAGAGGTCCCTGTACTCGCCCTCCGTTGCCAATCACAACACCACATGAGCCTGAGAGCAGAGAGGCCGGGCGGAGGGACGGGGGGTGGGCTGGTGGGGTCTCCAGCCTTGGCAACTTGACGACTCCTGGACTTCCACTCCCAGAATTCCTCAAGACAAGCACATCGGCTACCTGCAATTGGGCTCAAGGTGGACTCAACCTTCCGTCCTTCCGAGGTGGGTCAAATGAGGACCCAGATTGTTGAGGGCAAGAGGCTGATTCTGTAAACTGCTTAGAGAGGGCTGCAAAAGCACTATGAAGCAGTATATCAGTCTAAGTGATATTGCTATTCCTTCCTTCCTTCCTTCCTCCATTCTTTCTTTCTTTCCTTCCTTCCTCCTTCCCTCCCTCCCTCCTTCCTTCCTCCCTTCTTTCTTTCCTACCTTCCTCCATTCTTTCTTTCCTTCCTCCCTCCATTCTTTCTTTCCTTCCTTCCTTCCTCCTTCCCTCCCTCCCTCCTTCCTTCCTCCCTTCTCCCTCCCTTCTTTCTTTCCTTCCTCCCTTCTTCCTTTCCTTCCTTCCTTCCTTCTTTCTTTCCTTCCTTCCTTCCTCCTTCCCTCCCTCCCTCCCTTCCTTCCTCCCTCCCTTCTTTCCTTCCTTCCTCCTTCCCTTCCTCCCTTCTTTTTTCCTTCCTCCTTTCTTTCCTTCCTTCTTTCCTTCCTTCCTTCCTCCTTCCCTTCCTCCCTCCCTCCCTCTCCCCCTCTCTCCTTCCTTTCTTCCTTCCTATGCAGTATTACAGGCTAACTCTGCCCACTGCCAGCAGTTTGATCCTGACGGCTTAAGGTTGACTCAGCCTTCCACCCTTCCCAGGTGGGTAAAATGAGGACCCAGATTGTTGGGGGCAATATGTGCTGGCTCTGTAAACCGCTAAGAGAGGGGTATAAAGGGGTGTGCATAAGCACACCATTGTGCCTACTGTCCCTCTCTTACTGTCCTATTATCTTATTTTTTTATTACTTACTACTTACTACTTACTTCATTACTTACTACTTACTTACTACTACAATCCTACTGTCCTTCTCTTACTGTCCTATTATCTTATTTTTTCATTACTTGCTACTTATTACTTACTTTATTACTTACTACTTACTTACTACTACAATCCTACACTTTTTCGACAAAACAAACAAACAAACAAATAAAAGCACTGTGAAGTGGCATAGAAGTCTAAGGACAATGCCTATTCCTTCCTTCCTTCCTTCCTCCCTCCCTCCTTCCCTCCCTCCCTCTTTCTTTCCTTCCTTCCTTCCTTCTTTCCTTCCTTCTTTCCTTCCTTCCTTCCTCCCTCCCTCCTCCCCACTGATCCAGGAGAGATTCAACATGGAAACTTTCCAGAAGAGACTGGACCGCCACCAGTCAGAAATGGTGTAGGGTCTCCTGATTGGGCAGGGGGCCTGGAGTAGATGACCTCCAAGGTCCCTTCCAACTCTTATTCTGTGACTCTCAGTTGAGGGAGAGCCCCCGCCCCCACCCCCAGGGGGAAAAGAAGCTAGCTCAGCGTTAATGTTTTCGAAAATATCTGTTTATTTTTTCCCTTGTAGCCTTTTCGGAAGGAGGCTGGGAGACTGATCCCAGCCGGACCAAGGGGCGACCCTACTCTTCCCAAGACATTTCGCCTCTGGGCTGGGTGGAAATATGGACAGAGGCTGGTTGCCAAGTCTTGGAGTTCGACCTTCAGCCTTCCCACTTCCTCCTTCTGAGGATCTGTAGGGGAAAAAAGAGAGAGATCCCAAAAATATCCAACTAAAAAAAAAAGGGGGGGGACCATGGTTGGATTGCACTGCCATCTCCCGGGGAGAGAGACAGAGATAGATAGATAGATAGATAGATAGATAGATAGATAGATAGATAGATAGATAGATAGATAGATAGATGATAGATAGATAGATAGATAGATAGATAGATAAAGATAGGCAGACAGACAGACAGGTAGATGTAGATAGATAGATAGATAGATAGATAGATAGATAGATAGATAGATAGATAGATGATAGATAGATAGATAGATAGATAGATAGATAGATAGATAGATAGATAGATAAAGATAGGCAGACAGACAGACAGACAGGTAGATGTAGATAGATAGATAGATAGATAGATAGATAGATAGATAGATAGAGAGAGAGAGAGAGAGAGAGAGAGAGAGAGAGAGAGATGATAGATAGATAGATAGATAGATAGATAGATAGATAGATAGATAGATAGATAGATAGATAGATAGATAAAGATAGGCAGACAGACAGACAGACAGGTAGATGTAGATAGATAGATAGATAGATAGATAGGTAGGTAGGTAGGTAGGTAGGTAGGTAGACAGACAGACAGACAGACAGGTAGATGTAGATACAGTAGATAGATAGATAGATAGATAGATAGATAGATAGATAGGGAGGGAGGGAGGGAGGGAGGGAGATATGACTGGTTTAAACTAGAAACCATTGTTTCCAAATGTAAAATAATGCACTTGGGAAAAGGAATCCTCAATCTGAGTATTGCATTGGCAACAATTTGTATGCCGCTCCAAGTCTTCGGAGAGGGGCGGCATACAAATCTAATAAATAATAATAATAATAATAATAATAATAATAATAATAATAATAATAATAACAACTACAACTACTACAACTACAACAATAACAACAACAACAACAACAACAACAACAACAACAACAACAACAACAACCAGAACAATTCTGGGTTAGCAGAAACTTCAGAAGAGAAGGATTTAGGAGTAGAGATTTCTGACAGTCTCCAAATGGGTGAGCCGTGTGGTCAGCCGGTAGGGAAAGCAAGTAGGATGCTTGGCTGCATAGCTAGACGTATAACAAGCAGGAAGAGGGAGGTTGTGATCCCGCTGTATAGAGCACTGGTGAGACCACATTTGGAATACTGTGTCCAGTTCTGGAGACCTTGATCAAATTCAACGGGTCTAAAGACAAGCTACAAAAATGGTGGAAGATCTTAAGCATAAAACGTATCAGGAAAGACTTCATGAACTTCATCTGTCTAGTCTGGAGGACAGAAGGGAAAGGGGGGACATGATCAAAGCATTTAAATATGTGAAATGGTTCAATAAGGTTCAGGAGGGAAGTGTTTTTAATAGGAAAGTGGACACAAGAACAATCAATTTCTGCTGTCAATCTTCTATGCTTCTATGTTTCTATTACTATTTAAGATAAATGGGCCAACTCCCAGAATTCCCTACCCAACATGGTTGGTAATCTGAGGTTAGTGGGGGGAAAGATCAGAAGCAACGTGAGAAAATATTATTTTACTGAAAGAGTTGTAGATGCTTGGAACAAACTTCCAGCAGACGTGGTTGGTCAATCCACAGGAACTGAATGTAAACATGCCTGAGATAAACATAGATCCATCCTAAGATAAAATACAAAAAATAGTATAAGGGCAGACTAGATGGACCAGGAGGTCTTTTTCTGCTGTCAATCTTCCATGTTTCTATTGCTATTTAAGATAAATGGGCCAACTCCCAGAATTCCCTACCCAACATGGTTGAGGAAAAGTATGGACTTCAATTTCCAGAATTTCCATGCTTTAGGACAGGGGTCCCCAAACTTGGCAACTCGTGGACTTCAACGCCCAGAATCCTATGCTGGCTGGAGAATTCTGGGAGTTGAAGTCCCCAAGTCTTAAAGTTGCCAAGTTTGAAGACCTCTAACCTTGAGACTGAATGTAATGCAGAGGATTGGGTAGAGCCAATGTGGGGGAAGTTACAGACACAGATTATTGCCCACAAGATCATATGCTGCAACGTCCTACCGGTCAATGACTACTTCAACTTCAACCGCAACAACACAAGAGCACACAACAGATTCAAACTTAATATTAACCGCTCCAAACTTGACTGTAAAAAATATGACTTTAGCAATCGAGTTGTCGAAGCGTGGAACTCATTACCGGACTCAATAGTGTCAACCCCTAACCCCCAACATTTCTCCCTTAGACTCTCCACGATTGACCTCTACAGGTTTCTAAGAGGTCAGTAAGGGGTGTATATAAGTGCACTAGTGTGCCTTCCTTCCCCTGTCCAATTGTCTTTCCTTTATCTCATATATCATATATATTGTCTTCCTTTCATATATCTTCTCTTCTATCTTTACATATTATCTTTATATATATTACTTCATGTCTATTCTCTTCCATATGCATTGTGTATTGGACAAATGGATAAATAAATAAAATAAATAAAATAAATAAATTAACAAACTTGGAAGGGACCTTATACGTCATGTGGTCCTTGTAGATTTATTTATTTATTATTAGATTTGGAAGGGACCTTGCAGGTCATCTAGTCCAACTGTCCTGCTAGTGCAGGAGACCCTACATCGCGCTAGTCCAATAGCAGTCCAGTCTTTTCTTGAAAGTCTCAAGTGTTGGAGCCTTGACCACCTCTGAAGGCAACCTCTGTTCCACTAGTGTTGTGGTTGGCTCTGGCCCAGCTCCTGCCCCGAGGAATGTGAAGGTGGATGCAGGGGAAACATCAACATGTCATAGGCCTGTTTTATTGCCGACAGAGTCAGGTAGTGCAGTTTCCTCAGAAGAAGAAGAAGGTGGGGGTGACTTGGGAGAGGGGAGTTTGGCAGACAGCCCAGGAGGAGATCAATCATCCTTATCATCCCTGGATTCTGAACAAGAATTTATCACACATCCATGCATGCGTAGAGTGATGCATAGGAGACAACAATTGAAGGATTATTACAGGAGATAAGTGAGGCCACCTGTGGTTGGGTGGGGCTGCTGTAATTAGTGCTACAGATAAAAGAGCAGCGTGCTGGTTTAGCCTCATGGCAGTTTATCTGATTCTTTGTTTTGTCAAGATCATGGTTCTTGCTGTTCAAGACTGTGTGTGGACTTTCTGGACTTTAGAATTGGACTCAATTTCCCAGTTATTGGGTGAGCAATTGGACTGCATTTAACCTGTGCCTTGTGTGTACCAGAAAATTTTTGACGTTTAAAAAGGGAGCTGTTTCTTTTTTTCTGTTGATAAAGACTTTTGGGTTTTCCTTCTATCGTGTGGTGTGTGTCTTTCTGGATGAATTACCCTGTAATTACAGGAGGTTGGGGCACACCAGCAGAACACACTAGTTGATCGTTCTCATCATCAGAAAGTTCCTCCTTAATAATCTTAATTTTTTTAAAAAATTATAATTAAATTTAATGATAATGTAATCTTCAAGTGTGACTTTTCTGCTTAGATCTTGTAACAGTTAGAGCTTTTTATATTTTGTACTAGTTAGACTTCTATGATAAGCGGAGCAACAGTAGCTCCTTAAATGTTTAACGTTGTATGTCTTTGTCCGTTTTACTTTGAAAATAATAAAAAATATTTTTTTTTAAAAAAAGAAAGTTCCTCCTTATTTCCAGGTTGAATCTCTCCGTGGTCAGTCTCCATCCGTTGCTCCTTGTCTGGTTCTCTGGTGCTTTGGAAAATAATGTGACCCCTTCAGTGAAGGGCTACCAAAATTTTGACTACCACACTGGGGGCGGGGCTTATGCAGGATGCCCTGCGTTTTCTATCAAGATCTTTCAGTGCAAATTGGGTGCTCTAGGGTGGAGCTCCATTTTCACTACCCCACTGCATAGTCGTCCCCCCATCGGGACAGTAGCCCACCCCTCGACCCCTTCCTCCCTGTGGCAGCCTTTTAAGTATTTGTAGACTGTTATCATGTCCCCCCTGGACCTCCTCTTTGCTAGACTATCCATGCCCAGTTCCTGCAACCTTTCCTCGTATGTTTTAGCTTCTAGTCCCTTTATCATTCTGGCTGAACTCTTCTGCACTTTGTCTAGAGTATCAACGTCTCTTTTGTAGTGTGGTGACCAAAACAGATCATTTAACCAGGGGTGGGCTGCTGACCTGATTGTGGGGGGGGGAGGCAGTGGTGTAGCGAAAATGGAAGGAAAGACAGGAAAGGAAATAGAGAAGATAGGAAAGGAAAGGAAGAAGGGATGGAAAGGAGAAAGAAGGAAGGGAAGGAAGGGAAGGGAAGGAAGAAGAAAGGAAAGGAAACAAAAGGAAAGGAAAGGAAGAAGGAATGGAAAGGAGAAAGAAGGAAGGGAAGGGAAGGAAAAGAAAGGAAGAAGGAATGGAAAGGAGAAAGAAGGAAGGGAAGGAAAGGAAAGGAAGAAGGAATGGAAAGGAGAAAGAAGGAAGGGAAGGAAGGAAAGGGAAAAAAAGGAAAGGAAAGGAAGAAGGAATGGAAAGGAGAAAGAAGGAAGGGAAGGAAGGAAAGGAAACAAAAGGAAAGGAAAGGAAGAAGGAATGGAAAGGAGAAAGAAGGAAAGGAAGGAAGGAAAGGAAGAAGAAAGGAAAGGAAAGGAAACAAATGAAAGGAAAGGAAAGGAAGAAGAAAGGAAAGGAGAAAGAAGGAAAGGAAGGAAGGAAAGGAAGAAGAAAGGAAAGGAGAAAGAAGGGAAGGAAGGAAGGAAAGGAAGAAGAAAGGAAAGGAAACAAAAGGAAAGGAAAGGAAGGGAAACAAATGAAAGGAAAGG
The DNA here is from genome assembly GCF_031021105.1 of Erythrolamprus reginae. NCBI lineage: Eukaryota > Metazoa > Chordata > Lepidosauria > Squamata > Dipsadidae > Erythrolamprus > Erythrolamprus reginae. Next base: position 4,459,444 of record NC_091952.1, on the reverse strand, counting down.
AAAGGAAGAAGGAATGGAAAGGAGAAAGAAGGAAAGGAAGGAAGGAAAGGAAGAAGAAAGGAAAGGAAACAAAAGGAAAGGAAACAAATGAAAGGAAAGGAAAGGAAGAAGGAATGGAAAGGAGAAAGAAGGAAAGAAGGAAGGAAAGGAAGAAGAAAGGAAAGGAAACAAAAGGAAAGGAAACAAATGAAAGGAAAGGAAGAAGAAAGGAAAGGAGAAAGAAGGAAAGGAAGAAAGGAAAGGAAGAAGAAAGGAAAGGAAACAAAAGGAAAGGAAGGAGAAAGAAGGAAGAAAAGGAAAGGAAACAAATGAAAGGAAAGGAAAGGAAGAAGAAAGGAAAGGAAACAAAAGGAAAGGAAGAAGAAAGGAAAGGAGAAAGAAGGAAGGAAAGGAAAGGAAACAAATGAAAGGAAAGGAAAGGAAGAAGAAAGGAAAGGAGAAAGAAGGAAAGGAAGAAAGGAAAGGAAGAAGAAAGGAAAGGAAACAAATGAAAGGAAAGGAAGAAGAAAGGAAAGGAGAAAGAAGGAAGGAAAGGAAAGGAAAGGAAAGGAAACAAATGAAAGGAAAGGAAGAAGAAAGGAAAGGAGAAAGAAGGAAGGAAAGGAAAGGAAACAAATGAAAGGAAAGGAAAGGAAGAAGAAAGGAAAGGAGAAGGAAGGAAAGGAAGAAAGGAAAGGAAGAAGAAAGGAAAGGAAACAAATGAAAGGAAAGGAAGAAGAAAGGAAAGGAGAAAGAAGGAAGGAAAGGAAAGGAAAGGAAACAAATGAAAGGAAAGGAAAGGAAGAAGAAAGGAAAGGAGAAAGAAGGAAAGGAAGAAAGGAAAGGAAGAAGAAAGGAAAGGAAACAAAAGGAAAGGAAAGGAAGAAGAAAGGAAAGGAGAAAGAAGGAAGAAAAGGAAAGGAAAGGAAACAAATGAAAGGAAAGGAAAGGAAGAAGAAAGGAAAGGAGAAGGAAGGAAAGGAAGAAAGGAAAGGAAGAAGAAAGGAAAGGAAACAAATGAAAGGAAAGGAAGAAGAAAGGAAAGGAGAAAGAAGGAAGAAATGGAAAGGAAAGGAAACAAATGAAAGGAAAGGAAAGGAAGGGGACAGTGACGATTGTGGGGTCCTTGATGCTCTATGAACTTGGTAGTTTTCTTAAACATCTCATGACCCAACTAGGTAAATCCATCACTGTTTGAAAGGAGTGGAGTTTGCAGAATGGAGGAGGAGGAAGAAGAAGAAGAGGAGGAGGAAGAGGAGGAGGGTTGTGGGGTCTTTGTTGGCCTATAAACTTCCTTGTTTTCTTGACCTTCACCTAGGTATGTTACCAAGCTTTTAGTCCCCTCTTTCTGCCAACCATCCCAAACTGGGGCCGACCCATCTGAAACCGAATACCTGGCTGACATGTCAGGATTTCCAACGCACACAAGACAAAAGCTGGAGGTTTTTAAAACCAACGTCTTTATTGAATACCAAACAAACCCCATTGTTTCTGTGCCTTCCAACAAAGTACAAAAGAAAAAAAAAACCCACACAACGTTTTACTCCTGCCTGCCTGCCTTCCCCACCTTCTAATTCAGCCTGGGGGGCACAGACTGGACGGTGCTGTTGTGGTACTGGCTGGGGACGATGGGTCCTGTGATCCCAATACATCTGCAGGAAGGCGGATTTTAAAGACAGGTTACAAAATACAAGTTTCGACTACAAGCTGTTTGTCGACTCTTTGGCGCCTCCCCGTGGCCATTAATTAAAAACTCTACAGGAAAAACACACACACATACACACACACAAAAACACACAGAAAGACACAAACCCAGAGAGCTAATTTTTCTGCCAAAAATCCAAGCAGAATAAAAACTCCGATGCAGTCTGAGGGTTATTTACAACGCTTCATTTTATCCAAAGCCTCCTCCGCCAAATATATATATATATAAGATATGAAGGATTTTTTAAAAAATACGTTGCCATTCTAGAAATAAATTCTCTATAATATATATAAAATCTATTTATTTATAGGGGGGGGGGGAAGAACTTGCCACTCTCTTCTTTCATCCCCAAATACAGAAACCTATGGTTGGGGAAAGTTGTACACTTGGAAGGCAGAATGAAAGAATGACAGAGCTGTAATGGAGCCTCAGAGGTCTTCTAGTCTGACCCCCTGCTCAAGCATGAGACCCTCTTCCATTTCAGACAAACGGCTGTCCAATCTCTTCTGAAAAACCTCCAGTAATGGAGCACCCACAACTTTCTGGTGGCAAGCTGTTCCACTGGTTAATTGTCCTCACGGTTAGGAAGTTTCTCCTTAATTCCAAGTTGCTTCTCTGCTTCATTAATTTCCATCTATGGCTTCTTGTCTTTCCTTCCGGTGTTTTGAAAAATAAATTGACCCCCCTCAGCCCTTCAAATATCGGAAGACTGTTATCATGTCACCCCCTTGGTCCTTCATTTCTCTAGGCTAAGCCCTACCCAATTCCTGCAACCGTTTTAGCCTCCAAGAACCTAGGAGGGCCTTGAAAACTATTTAATAGTTATAGCTAGCTTGAGCTGATGGCATTCTACTTTGCTCCCAACGTGACATTCTCCATCTAAGGTTGGGTCAAGATGTCCCATTCTCACTATGGCCAATTTCAACTTTTGCTGGAGGAACCTGGGAACTCAACCTATCAAGAAATCAGAAAGGATAAAGGTTCGTTTTGGCCTACAAAGATCGACAGATGATCCAGTGGCCGTCAGAAACCTCTAGCTCAGAATTCTAGACAATTTAACGCTTATTTTCTGAAGCTCATAGGACATCATAGGTGTTAACATCCTGGGCCTTTTTCTAAGCTGATCCTATGAACCTATCAATTAAAACGAGTTCAATCCGATCCACAGTACAGTGGTACCTCTACTTACGAACTTAATTCGCTCCGTGACCAGGTTCTTAAGTAGAAAAGTTTGTAAGAAGAAGCAAATTTTCCCATAGGAATCAATGTAAAAGCAAATAATGTGTGCGACTGGGGAAACCACAGGGAGAGTGGAGGCCCTGTTTCCTCCCAGGAGATTCCTAGAGAGGCCCCACGGAGGCTTCTCCCTGCCTCTTCTGGCCCTGTTTCCTCCCAGGAGATTCCTAGAGAGGCCCCACGGAGGCTTCTCCCTGCCTCTTCTGGCCCTGTTTCCTCCCAAGAAATTCCTAGAGAGGCCCCACGGAGGCTTCTCCCTGCCTCTTCTGGTCCTGTTTCCTCCCAGGAGATTCCTAGAGAGGACCCACGGAGGCTTCTCCCTGCCTTTTCCGGCCCTGTTACCTCCCAGGAGATTCCTAGAAGGACCCACGGAGGCTTCTCCCTGCCTCTTCTGGCCCTGTTTCCTCCCAGGAGATTCCTAGAGAGGCCCCACGGAGGCTTCTCCCTGCCTCTTCTGGCCCTGTTTCCTCCCAGGAGATTCTTAGAAAGGCCCCGCCGAGACTTCTCCCTGCCTTTTCCAGCCCTGTTTCCTCCCAGGAGATTCCTAGAGAGGCCTTGAGAAGAGGCAAAATAATCTTGAACACCCGGTTCTTATCTAGAAAAGTTCGTAAGTAGAGGCGTTCTTAGGTAGAGGTACCACTGTAGTCAGTTGTCTTCAACAGGGAGCCAATTTCTGAAATTTCCCCCTGCTGGGTTGTCTTTGTTAGCCATCCAGTTTTTGCCTCTAGAGACAGTGCCACAGTTGGCTTCGTTTCTACCTTGGGAAGAAAACACGGCGTGTCTTCTCCATGTAGAAGCGTAGGTTGGTTGCCCAAGACCACAATTGTCTCAACCTCTGAGTGAGAAAAAAAATGGGGACAACGTCTAAATCCCAGGTTGGTTCTTCCTTTCTCTTAAAAGCATGTTCGTTGGACAATTGATTCTGTTGCTAAAATGAATAACAGTGAGAAAAGATTCAGGAAAACACTTCTAAGGGGAGGGGGAGGAAGAACCAGGGGAAAACTAGACAAGATCGTGCATTCCCTCCAGAGCTCCATCTCTTGGGGTCTTTGGATACAATAGAACAGGACAGAGTAGAATGGAATAGGGAGTAGAGTAGAGTAGCATAGAGTAGGGTAGGGTAGGGTAGGTTAGAGTAGGGTAGAGTAGAGTAGAGTAGAGTAGAGTAGGGAGTGACGTAGCATAGAGTAGAGTTGTGTAGAGAGTAGAGTAGTGTAGAGTAGAGTTGGGAGTAGAGGAGAGTAGAGTAGAGTAGAATAGGGGGAGAGTAGAGAGTAGAGTAGAATAGAATAGAATAGAGAATAGAGTAGAGCTGAGTAAAGTAGAATAGAGAGAGAGGAGAATGGGGAGTAGAATAGAGTAGAATAGAATAGAAAATAAAGTAGAATAGAGTAGAGTATAGAGTAGAGTAGAGTAGGGAGTGACGTAGCATAGAGTAGAGAGTAGAATAGTGTAGAGAGTAGAGTAATGTAGAGTAGAGTTGGGAGTAGAGGAGAGTAGAGTAGAATAGGGGGAGAGTAGAGAGTAGAATAGAGTAGAATAGTATAGAGAATAGAGTAGAGCTGAGTAAAGTAGAGGAGAATAGAGAAAGAGGAGAATAGGGAGTAGAATAGAATAGAGTAGAATAGAATAGAAAATAAAGTAGAATAGAGTAGAGTAGAGTAGAATTAAATAAAGAATAGAGTGGAGTGGAATGGAATGGAATAGAATAGACTAGCAGAATTGGAAGGGACCTTGGAGGTCTTCTAGGCCAACCCCCTTGCTTAGACAGGAAATCCTACACCACTTCAAACAGATGGTCACCCAACATCTTCTTAAAAACTTTCCAGTGTTGGAGCATTCACAACTTCTGGAGGCAACTTCTGTTCCATGGATTTATTGTCCTCACTGTCAGGAAATTCCTCCTTAGTTCTAAGTTGCTTCTCTCCTTGTTTAATTTCCACCCATTGCTTCTTGTCCTACCCTCGGCTGCTTTGGAGAATAGCCTGACTCCCTCTTCTTTGTGGGAGAGGACGACTCTGTGTGGTCTTCAGCTCTTCTGGATGGTCCATCTTCCCCCTTCTTCCATAGCGGGACAAATCCCGAGAGTTAGTCCCTTCATATTTGGATTCCTTGGTGCTTCCTCCAAGGGGCGGTGTTGGTGGTATTCTGGTTTTCACAAAAGTCAAAAGCGGTGAAATGGAGAGCACAATGGATGAAAGGTGCAGAGATAATAATAATAATAATAACAACAACAGAGTTGGAAGGGACCTTGGAGGTCTTCTAGTCCAACCCCCTGCTTGGGCAGGAAACCTTACACTACTTCATGATAACGTTGGAGACATCAATATGGAAAGATGGTGAATGGAAACCTGTCTTCCATCTACTATTGGCCAACCATGCTGGACCAAAGGTCAAGAGGTACCACGAACGAACCATCGTGGTGGAGAAGCTCAAAGGAGGACCAAGGAACTGAAGAGCAGGAACCTTGAAAGATGGGAAAGAAGAAGATAGAAACCATCCTATTTTTTTTGGTTTATTTTTATTTGGCCAGTGATGGAGCTCCTTGGGGGCTTCACTTGGGTGTTTTGACCACCTCCGGGGCAAAGCCACTCGCTCCGAAGCTCCTTAAGCGACCTTGAAGGCATCTATTATTTTCTTCCTCCTCCTCTCCTGCCTTTCCTTCTTGTTCCTCCTCTTCTTGTTTTCGTTCCTCTCTGCAAAGCAATGGACGGAGAAGGCTAAAGTCAGGGCTGCTTCCTTACTGAAGCGTGAAATCTTTGGCAGGAGGGAGACCCCGTGGCTGTTAGCGAGCAAAACATTGTCTCCCTCCGCCAAGAAGAACAAAAAAAAAAAACCCCACCAACCCTCCACATCTGGTTTTCAACTCTCTTTTCAACACCAGCCCACTGGCTTTGGGGGTTTGTTGTCACGGCAAAAGGAGAGAAAAGTTTGCTTAACTTTAGCAAGTTTTGCTAAACCAGTTTGATAGCTTCAGAAATCTTATATCTATCATCGCCCTCCCTCACTGCCTCCCTTTCTATCATCTATGTATCTATCTATGTATCTATCCATCCATGCATCCAGCCAGCCAGCCAGCCAGCTAGCTAACTAGCTATCGAGCTATCTACCGATCTACCTACCTACGTATTCATCTCTCTCTCTCTCTCTATCCATCCATTTATGACTGTCTGTCTCTCTGTCTATGTCTATCATCTACAAATCTGTTTGTCTGTTTGTCTGTCTCCATCCATCCATCTATATCTATCATCTCCCTCCCTCACTGCCTCTCTTTCTATCATCTATGTATCTATCTATGTATCTATCTATCGATCCATCCATCCATCCATCCAGCTAGCTAACTAGCTATCGAGCTATCTACCGATCTACCGATCTACCGATCTACGACCTACCTACCTACCTACCTACCTACCTATTCATCTCTCTCTCTCTCTCCATCCAGCCATTTATGTCTGTCTGTCTCTCTATCTGTCTATGTCTATCATCTACAAATCTATTTATGTCTGTTTGTCTGTCTCCATTCATCCATCCATCCATCTATATCTATCATCTCCTTCCCTTTCTATCATCCATCATCTATCCATCCATCTCTCTCTCTCTCTCCCTGTCTATGTCTATCATCTCTTTTCATTTTTTGTCTGTTTGTCTGTCTATCTTAATCCATCCATCCAATTGTTGTTGTGAGCCGCTCCGAGTCTCAGGGGAGGGGCGGCATACAAATCTAATAAATAATAATAATAATAATAATTATTATTATTATTATTATTATTATTATTCTCTCTCTCTCCATTTATGCCTGTCTCTCTATGGCTATCATCTATCTCTCCATTTCTGTTTGTTTGTCTGTCTGTCTATCTTACTCCATCCATCCATCCAATTCTCTCTCTCAATTTATGCCTGTCTCTCTATCTGTCTATTTCTATCATCTATCTATCCATTCTGTCTCTGTGTGTCTTTGTATGTCTCCATCCATCCATCCATCTATCCATGCATCCAAATCTATCTATCTATCTTTCTGTCTGTCTGTCTGTCTGTCTGTCTGTCTGTCTGTGTTTCTTTCTTTCTTTCTTTCTTTCTTTCTTTCTTTCTTTCTTTCTTTCATCTACCTATCTGCCTGTCTGTCTGTCTGCCTGTCTGCCTGTCTGTCTGCCTGTCTATCTATATTTGCTTTAACTCTGTCCACTGCCAGCAGTTCCATCCTGACCAGCTTAAGGTCAACTCATCCTTCCATCCTTCCAAGGTGGATAAAATGAGGACCCAGGTCATTGGAGGACCGATAGGCTGACTCTGCAAACCGCTTACAGAGGGCTGGTGAAGCACTGTGAAGTGGTATATAAGTCTCACTGCTAAACTCACTTTAACAAATGTCTCACTTTGCAACAGAAATGCTGGGATTAATGGTGGTTATAAAGTGAGGGCTACCTGTAGGCTCACCTCTCCTGGCTAGGTTTCCAGTCTGGTCTACCTTATAAGGCTGACAAGATCGTAGGATCTTTTTTAAAGACAGCCCAGTCTGGGATTCCAACCACGCAGCCTAGTCCTTCCAATCTTACCTCCGGGACAATGTCTCTTCATCCGACAATTCCGGGACTCGGACAGCACTGGGCAAAGGACTGCCTCATCCTTCCCACTCCGGAGCGTCTCTCGAACTCGGATCTCTGAGCCCCACTTGTACCCACACATCCGCCCTTGGTTGGTGCAGGGGCTCCAACTGCTCCAGGGGGCTGCCTCGCAGTTTTCTGGAGGGAGGGCTGAGAGAAAGGAAGACACAATCAGGACTGGAACCTTGTCAGTGGCCAACCTGTGCAGCCCTTGGTGCTTTCTGAGCTGGGTTGTTTTCTCGCAGACGTTTCATGACCAAACTTGGGAACATTGTCAAGGCTAGAAGGGAGGGGGCTTTGTGGAGAAGAGGAGGAGGAAGAAGAGGAGGAGGAGGAGGAGGGCTGTGGATCTGTTGGTGCTTTCTGAACTTGGTGGTTTTCTTGCAAACATTTCAATAACCCAACTATAGAACATCGTCAGTACTAGAAGGGAAGGGGGATTGTGGGAAAGAAAGAAAGGAAGAGGAGGAGGAGGAAGAAGAAGAAGAAGAAGAAGGGGAAGAAGAAGAGGAGGAGGAAGAAGAAGAGGAGGAGGAGAAAGAGGAAGAGGAAGAAGAAGAGGAAGAGGAAGAAGAAGAGGAAGAGGAGGAGGAGAAAGAGGAAGAGAAAGAAGAAGAGGAAGAGGAAGAAGTGTTCCCACCCTGAGTCTTCAGAGAGAGGCGACATACAAATCTAATAAAAATTATTGTTGTTATTATTATTATTATTATTATTATTATTATTATTATTATTACTACTACTACTACTATTATTTTGAGCAGTATACATAGAATTAAAGAGTATATTTTGGATGTTCAGCAATAGTAAATGGACAGGGAAATTGTCTCTCTTTGAGGTCAAGGAGAGGCCAGGCACCCTAACCCAAACCCTTGATGTGAGTGACGTCAAGTTGGCCTCCTTTAAACCAGTCACATGATGTTTAAGGCACCCACGGGTCACATGATCATCAAGCCACTCCCACCTGGTCACATGGCTGGCAAGCCACACCCACAAACTAAGCCACACCCACAAAATAAGCCATGCCCACAGTGTGGTAGGAACATTATTTGCAGTAGGGGGCTCTCACACGCTGCCGCTTGGCTTACCTTGGCATTCCCGGGAGCTGTACTGGGCCCTGGTGTCCGGAGGGCAGGTGTTGAAGCATTTCCCCTTGTGCAGGTAGAAGCGTTCTTGGCACCTCATGCAAAAGTCTTTGCTGAAACAGCTCTCGCAGCTGGGCGACCGGCATTCTAGAACAAAAAGGTTCTGGGTTAGAAACAAAGCCAGCCTTTATTTATTTATTTATTTATTGGATTTGTATGCCGCCCCTCTCCAGAGACTCGGGGCGGCTAACAGCGACAATAAAACAGTGTACAATAGTAATTTGGTATTGATGATTAAAAATCCATTAATATAAAAACCAAACATACATACATACATACCACGCATAGAATTTCTAAAGGCCTAGGGGGAAAGAGGATCTCAATTCCCCCATGCCTGGCGGCAGAGGTGGGTTTTAAGTTGTTTACGAAAGGCAAGGAGGGTGGGGGCAGTTCTAATCTCTGGGGGGAGTTGGTTCCAGAGGGCTGGGGCCGCCACAGAGAAGGCTCTTCCCCTGGGTCCCGCCAGGCGACATTGCTTAGTTGACGGGACCCGGAGAAGATCCACTCTGTGGGACCTAACTGGTCGCTGGGATTCATGCAGCAGAAGGCGGTTCCTGAGGTAATCTGGTCCGGTGCCATGAAGGGCTTTATAGGTCATAACCAACACTTTGAATTGTGACCGGAAACTGATCGGCAACCAATGCAGACTGCGGAGTGTTGGTGTAACATGGGCATATTTGGGAAAGCCCATGATTGCTCTCGCAGCTGCATTCTGCACGATCTGAAGTTTCCGAACATTTTTCAAAGGTAGCCCCATGTAGAGAGCGTTACAGTAGTCAAGCCTCGAGGTGATGAGGGCATGAGTGACTGTGAGCAGTGACTCCCGGTCCAAGTAGGGTCGCAACTGGTGCACAAGGCGAACCTGGGCAAACGTCCCCCTCGCCACAGCTGAAAGATGTTTCTCTAATGTGAGCTGTGGATCGAGGAGGACGCCCAAGTTGCGAACCTTCTCTGAGGGGGCCAGTGATTCTCCCCCCAGGGTAATGGATGGACAGATGGAGTTGTCCTTGGGTGGTAAGATCCACAGCCACTCCGTCTTGTCTGGGTTGAGTTTGAGCTTGTTGACACTCATCCAGGCCCTAACATCCTCCAGGCACCGGCCCATCACTTCCACTGCTTCGTTGGCTGGACATGGGGTGGAGATGTATAACTGGGTATCATCGGCGTATTGATGATACCTCACCCCATGCCCTTGGATGATCTCACCTAGCGGTTTCATGTAGATATTAAATAGCAGGGGGGAGAGGACCGACCCCTGAGGCACCCCACAAGGGAGAGACCTAGAGGTCGACCTCTGATCCCCTACTAACACCGACTGCGACCGACCAGAGAGGTATGAGGAGAACCACTGAAGAACAGTGCCTCCCACCCCCAACCCCTCTATTCGGTGCAGAAGGATACCATGGTCGATGGTATCGAAAGCCGCTGAGAGGTCAAGAAGCACCACGACAGAGGACAAGCCCCTGTCCTGGGCCCGCCAGAGATCATCCATCAACGCGACCAAAGCAGTTTCCGTGCTGTAGCCGGGCCTGAATCCAGACTGCTGAGGACCTAGATAATCGGCTTCTTCCAAGGACCGCTGGAGCTGAAGTGCCACCACCTTCTCAACAACCTTCCCCATAAAGGGAAGGTTGGAGACTGGACGGTAGTTATTGAGTATGGCTGGGTCCAGGGAAGGCTTCTTGAGGAGGGGGCGCACAAGTGCCTCCTTATAAGGAGCCGGAAAGGACCCACTCCCCAAAGAGGCGTTGACAATCTCCCGGACCCAGCTCCGCGTCACCTCTCGACTGGCCGAAACCAACCAAGAGGGACACGGATCCAGTAGACAGGTGGCGGAACACACAGCTCCAATGGCCTTGTCCACTTCCTTAGATGTCACCAAGTCAAACCTCTCCCAGACAGATGGACAAAGACGTTTAGCCCCAGTCACCTCGACTGACTCGTTGTCAGTTGACTCTGTTTTACAATTGGAGTCGAGGTCCGCTCGAATCCGAGCAATTTTATCAGCGAAAAATGTGTTAAAATCCTCGGCACTACTCTGCAAGGGCTCCCCAACTCCCCCCTGGTTAAGAAGGGAGCCGGTTACCCTGAACAGAGCGGCCGGGTGGGATTCCGCTGATGCAATCAAGGTGGCATGATACGCGCATCTTGCTGCCTTGAGTGCCACTTTGTAAGTCATAATATGAGCTCTTACAAGTGTTCGATCGGATTCGGACTTCCTCTTCCTCCATCGCTTCTCTAGACGTCTCTTCTGGCGTTTCAACTCCCGGAGCTCCTCGTTGAACCATGGGGCTCTACGGGGTCTAGTGCCGCGGAGAGGTCGCAACGGTGCAATTCGGTCAAGAGCCTCCGCTGCAGCCTTGTTCCAGGCCTCAGCCAGAGACTCTGCCGAACTGTGGATGAGTGCATCTGGAAGAGCCCCAAGCGCCTTCTGAAAGCCTTTACGCTGAGTTTTAACTATTCCTGGTCCTTGATATGTCAAGTCAAGCCAGGATGGCACAGTGGTTAGAGTGAAGCACTGCAGCTACTTCGGCTAACTGGTAGCTATAGTTCAGCAGTTCAAATCTCACCACCGGCTCAAGCTTGACTCAGCGTTCCAACCATCCAAGGTGGGTCAAATGAGGACCCAGATTGTTGGGGGCAAGCGTCTGAGTCTGTCAACCACTTAGAGAGGGCTGTCAAAGCACTGTGAAGTGGTATATAATTCTAAATGCTATTGCTATTCCTTCCTTCTTTCCTTCCTTCCTCCCTTCCATCCTTCTTCCTTCTTTCCTACCTTCCCCCTTCCTTTCCTTCCTTCCTTCCTTCCTTCCTTCTATTGTGGTTAGCTCTGGCCCAGCTCCTGCCCCAAGCAATGTGGAGGTGGATGTGGGGGAGACATCCACATGTCGCAGGCCTGTTTTGCTCCCAGTAGAATCTGCCAACGAAGTCTCCTCTGACCAAGGAGGCGTGAGTGACAGGGAAGAGGGGAATTTGGCAGACAGCCCAGGAGGAGATCAGTCATTCTCCTTATGTACAATAGAGCACATCCACCAAAGACAAATTCCTTGTGTGTCCAATCACACTTGGCCAATAAAGAATTCTATTCTATTCTATTCTATTCCATTCCATTCTATTCTATGTTCCTTGTTTTATGCTATTCTTTTAAATTTTTCTATCCTATCCTATCCTATTCTATTCAATTCCATTCCATATTTTCTTTTCTTTTACTTTCTTTTCTTTTCTTTTCTAGTCCAGTCCAGTCCAGTCCAGTATTCTATTCTATTCTATTCTATTCCATTCTATTCTTTGTTCCCTGTTTTATGCTATTCTTTTAATTTTTTCTATCCTATCCTGTCCTATACAATTCCATTCCATATTTTCTTTTCTAGTCTAGTGTAGTCTAGTGTAGTCTAGTGTAGTCTAGTGTAGTCTAGTCTAGTCTAGTCTAGTCTAGTGTAGTCCAGTGTAGTCCAGTCCAGTCCAGTATTCTATTCTATTCCATTCCATTCTATTTCTTTGAATTCCATTGTTTGTAATTTTTTCCAAAACCTACTGAGAATTGAGGACTTGGAAGTCCCCCCAACATGCACACATTCCATTCTAAGTTCCTATCTTGCTCACACACACCCAAAACCCCTCCGAGAATTTGTTTCCCACATGTTGGCTACCTACTCATGCATCGGTTGACTTCCATGCTCCGGTGCCCGTAGTAGCCCAGTGGGCAGGCATGGACGCAGGCGCCGTACTGTCGGATCCCGTCTCTCCAGATGAGCAGGAAGAGGCGCTGCTGGCAGGAGACACAGCCGTTGTCTTCGGAGCACATAACGCAACCGGTGCAGTTCTCAAACATGGCGGCACTCACTGAAAAACAACAACAGAATAACAGAGATGGAGGGGACCTCAGAGGCCATCTAGTCCAGCCACCTCCAGCCTTTTTGGTTTTTACAGAATAATTTAGAGAAAAACAGAGATGGAGGGGACCTCAGAGGTCATCTAGTCCAGCTGCCTCCAACCTTTTTGGTTTTTACAGAATAATTTAGAAAAAAACAGAGATGGAGGGGACCTCAGAGGTCATCTAGTCCAGCCGCCTCCAACCTTTCCGGTTTTTACAGGATAATTTATAGAAAAACAGAGATGGAGGAGACCTCAGAGGTCATCTAGTCCAGCCGCCTCCAACCTTTCCGGTTTTTACAGAATAATTTATAGAAAAACAGAGATGGAGGAGACCTCAGAGGTCATCTAGTCCAGCCGCCTCCAACCTTTCCGGTTTTTACAGAATAATTTATAGAAAAACAGAGATGGAGGAGACCTCAGAGGTCATTTAGCCCAGCCGCCTCCAACCTTTCTGGTTTTTACAGGATAATTTATAGAAAAACAGAGATGGAGGAGACCTCAGAGGTCATCTAGTCCAGCCGCCTCCAACCTTTCCGGTTTTTACAGAATAATTTATAGAAAAACAGAGATGGAGGAGACCTCAGAGGTCATTTAGCCCAGCCGCCTCCAACCTTTCCGGTTTTTACAGAATAATTTATAGAAAAACAGAGATGGAGGAGACCTCAGAGGTCATCTAGTCCAGCCGCCTCCCACCTTTCCGGTTTTTACAGAATAATTTATAGAAAAACTGACAGTTAGAACAATTAATCCTTGGAATTGCTTGCCTCCAGAAGCTGTGAATGCTCCAACACTGGGAGTGTTTAAGAAGATGTTGGATAACCATTTGTCTGAAGTAGTGTAGGGTTTCCTGCCTCAGCAGGGGGTTGGACTAGAAGATCTCCAAGGTCCCGTCCAACTCTGGTATGGCATTGCATTGCACTGTATTGCATTCCCATTCCATTCCATTTCACTCATTTCTATTCCATTTACTTACAGATCTACAGTATCTATCTAATCTATCTATCTGTCTGTCTGTCTGTCCCTCCCTCTCTCTCTCTCTCTATCTATCTATCACCTATCTATCTATCTATCATCTATCTATCCATCTATCTATCTATCTATCTATCTATCTATCTATCTATCTATTATCTATCTATCTATCATCTATCTATCTATTATCTATCTATCTATTATCTATCTATCTATCACCTATCTATCTATCATCTATCTATCTATCTATCTACCTACCTATCTACCTATCTATCTATCTATCATCTATCTATCTATCTATCTATCTATCTATCATCTATCTATCTATCTACCTACCTACCTACCTATCTATCTATCTATCTATCTATCATCTATCATCTATCTATCTATCTATCTACCTACCTACCTACCTACCTATATATCTATCTATCAAGCTATCTATCATCGAGCTATCGAGCTATCTATCTATCTATCTATCTATCATCTATCTATCTATCTATCTATCTATCCATCCATCCATCCATCCATCCATCCATCCATCCATCTATCTATCTATCTATCTATCTATCTATCTATCTATCTACCTATCTATCTATTCAACTTCTATGCTGCCCCAATGACCTATGCGATCATATCACAAGCAACTGTGTTCTTTTCGCCGATGATGTAAAACTTTTCAACACCACGGACAACACATCTACTCTCCAAAAAGACCTCGACTTTGTCTCACATTGGTCTAGGACATGGCAACTTCAAATATCAACCAGCAAATGTTCTACCCTCCACATCGGCAAAAAGAATCCGAACCTCATATATAAACTGAATTTAAAAAATCTCACAGCCAACCCCCACTAAGTAAAAGACCTTGGAATACTAATATCAGATGACCTAAGTGCCAAAGCCCACTGCAACAATATCGCCAAAAAGGCTTCTAGAGTTGTTAACCTGATCCTACGCAGCTTCTGCTCTGGCAAACTCACACTACTGACTAGAGCCTACAAAACTTTTGCCAGACCCATCCTTGAATACAGCTCATCTGTCTGGAACCCATACCACATCTCGGACATCAACACCCTTGAAAATGTCCAAAGATACTTCACCAGAAGAGCCCTTCACTCCTCCACTCGAAACAGAACACCCTACGAAAGCAGACTATCAATCCTAGGTCTAGAAAGCTTAGAACTACGTTGCCTAAAACACAATCTAATTATTGCCCACAAGATCATATGCTGCAACGTTCTTTCTGTCAATGACTATTTAATCTTCAACCGCAACAACACAAGAGCACGCAACAGATTCAAACTTAATATTAACGCTCCAAACTTGACTATAAAAAATATGACTTCAGCAACTGAGTTGTTGAAGCATGGAACTCATTACCGGACTCAATAGTGTCAACCCCTAACCCCCAACATTTTCCCTTAGACTATCCACGATTGACCTCTCCAGGTTCCTTAGAGGTCAGTAAGGGGCGTGCATAAGTGCACCAGTGTGCCTTCCATCCCCTATCCAATTGTCTCTCCTTATCTCATTTATCTTCTCTTCCTTTCAAATATGTTCACCTATACTTTTATATCTTTTCTTCTATTCTTTTCTTTACTTATATTACTACATATCTTTCTCTTCAATGTGTATTATGTATTGGACAAAATAAATGAATAAATAAATAAAATAAAGCACCCTACACCATTTCAGACAAATGGTTGTCTAAACTCTTCTTTAAAAATACCCACTCAAGTGATGGAGTAATCACAACGTTTGGTGGCAAGTTGTTCCACTGCTTCGTTGTTCTCACTAATGGGAAGTTTCATCTTTACCTCCTGTGTCAACTATCACACCAATCAAGAAGAAAACCTTCTGCGCACTCCACACGTGTCTTCTACAACTTTGTAAACAGCCAACTCAAAGACTCGAGATCCATCCCACCCCTTAAAGGACCGAATGATAAAGAATATAATGATGAAGCTGTTAAAGCCAACATATTCTTCAGCTCTGTCTTTGTAAATAGCAATGGCTCACGCCCAATGTTTCCTAGTTGCATCCCAAACAATTGCAACGGTCTAACACAAATCGATTTTACAGAAGATATTGTTGGGGGCGTTTGCCCAGGTTCGCCTGGTGCACCAGTTGCGGCCCTATTTGGACCGGGAGTCACTGCTCACAGTCACTCATGCCCTCATCACCTCGAGGTTTGACTACTGCAACGCTCTCTACATGGGGCTACCTTTGAAAAGTGTTTGGAAACTTCAGATCGTGCAGAATGCAGCTGCGAGAGCTATCATGGGCTTTTCCAAATATGCCCATGTCACACCAACACTCCGCAGTCTGCATTGGTTGCCGATCAGTTTCCGGTCACAATTCAAAGTGTTGGTTATGACCTTTAAAGCCCTTCATGGCATCGGACCAGAATATCTCCGAGACCGCCTTCTGCCGAACGAATCCCAGCGACCGATTAGGTCCCACAGAGTGGGTCTTCTCTGGGTCCCGTCAACTAAACAATGTCGGTTGGCAGGCCCCAGGGGAAGAGCCTTCTCTGTGGCGGCCCCGACACTCTGGAACCAGCTCCCCCCAGAGATTAGAACTGCCCCTACCCTCCTTGCCTTTTGTAAACTCCTTAAAACCCACCTTTGTCGTCAGGCATGGGGGAACTGAGATATCTCCCCCGGGCCTATTCAATTCAATTTATGTATAGTATGCTTGTATGTATGTTTGCTTAAAGAATGGGGTTCTTTAGTATTTTAAATTGTAAATTATTAGATTTGTCATGAACTGTTTTATTGTGTTGTGAGTCGCCCCGAGTCTACGGAAAGGGGGCAGCATACAAATATAATAAATAAATAAATAAATAAATAAATAAATAAATAAATAAATAAATAAATAAATAAATGAATGAATGAATGAATGAATGAATGAATGAATGAATGAATGAATGAATAAATAAATAAATAAATAAATAAATAAATAAGGCAACCTAAAACCATCTCTATCCATTGGACCTGATAGTCTGTGTGCATATTTCTTTAAAAAGCTAAGCATAATTTCTGAAAATCCCTTCAGGACTAGCCTCTTACCCAACTTATGGTTGCTAGCCACATTGAAAATTACAGACCAATCTCTTTATGTTGCGTCACCTGCAAAGTCATGGAATCAATCATAAATCAATCCATCACCCTTCTCCTAGAAACCAACAATCTACTTTCTAACAAACAATTTGGGTTCAGAAAAAAATTATCTACTAACCTGCAACTCCTACACTGCAAAAACATATGGACTTCACAACTTGATCACGGTAAATCAATAGATGCAATTTATATAGACTTTTGTAAAGCCTTTGACTCAGTAGTTCATGACAAACTACTCCGGAAACTAAAATATTATGAATTCAATGGACAGACATGCTGTTATTTACAATTGTGGCCATAAGGACTGACTACCTTCATATATTGTATATACACATAAAGGGAGTTCCTCGACTTACAACAGTTCATTTAATGACCGTTCGAAGTTACATCACTGAAAAAAAGCAACTTATGACCATTTTTCACACTTATGACTGTTGCAGCATTCCTGTGGTCACATGATCAGAATTCAGATACGGTCTCATACTTATGACGGACCCGGGGTCACCTGATGCCATTTTGTGATGTTCTGACAAGTACAGCCAACACCTAATATCACAGCCACAACTATTCACTTAACGAACACGTCCAAGGAAGATTGTAAAATGGGGCCAAACTCACTTCACAACTGTCTCACTTAACAGCCAAATTTCCCCCCCCCCATTGTGGTTGTTAAGTTAGAGCTGGGGTGGCACAGTGGTTAGAGTGCAGCACTGCAGACTACTTCAGCTAACTGCTAGCTGTAGTTCAGCGGTTCAAATCTCACCACCAGCTCAAGGTTGACTCGGCCTTCCAGGCTTCTGAGGTGGGTCAAATGAGGACCCAGATTGTTGGGGTGGGGTCAAGAGGCTGATTCTGTAAATTGCTTAGAGAGGGCTGGAAAAGCACTGTATATAAGTCTAAATGCTATTGCTATTCTTCCTTCCTTCCTTTCCTTCCTTTCCTTCCTTTCCTTCC